>NC_060279.1:29771673-29891150 GCF_021613505.1 Equus quagga | reverse complement strand
CTATTTTCATTTTATGCTAAACTCCTGGTAAGAATTGCTGAAATGCACAATTTGACTTTAATTTCTTCAAGTATTAGGAAGAACAAAAAATACAGAACAAAGAGAATTTTTAGATTTCAAACTGAAAAAAAAATGATTACAAGAATCAATACTTTGAAGAATATATACTTCAAGAGATTAAAGACTTCAATCAAGATTAATATAAACAATAAAAATAAAGCAGCAAAAAAACAGCATATGTGATAGATTCAGTAGTATTTTTTTTCCCTGAAAAACTGAAGTAGTTTACAGAATCCGTAGTGCACTTAAAGATGCTTTATTCTCATGGTAGCTATATTTCTCTTGTATCTCTGGCTCTGCTGGTTCTAAAAGAATAACCAATCGCTCCATATTATCAATTAACAAAACAATGCTAACCAAGGGCAAACAGGAAAGAAAAAACTTTAGACGTAATATTGTAACCTAGAATCCATTGTGGAACTTTTTCACAGGACAATCCAAGAACCCTTTATGAAGACCCTTAATCGATATTCCTTGCCAACAATATTATGATAGAGTGGTGTATTGTTTCTATATCCCAACTTTTATGAAACAGAGAACTGGAACTCAGAAAAGGAATAATCGATCATGAGGAATTATAATATCTAAGTTTTAAAATGTGTTTTAATTTTCATTGACTTTAGCTTTAAATTTAGCCTGGCATCAAATCTAAAGGGCTGATACTATGTATTCATATTTGTCCAGATAAGAAACTCTTGGTTCCCTGAAAGAAATACAACAATGTACCCAAACAGGAGGCTGGAGCCTTGGTTTGAATAACAGATTGTATTATTGTGGATAATTTGCTTAACTTCCATGGCCTCAGTTGCTTCAACTTAAAATGAAGACAATGTGCAAAAGCCCAAAGGGCCTCAAAGCTTTGTTATATCTAGAACCACACCTCAGAACACTTATTACTATTGATTATCCTAGGCATTGAACACATCCTAATGAATATGAAAGAACTGGATCATGTATAAAACCAGATGACCATAGATCTAGGACAGGGATTTCTCCCATTGTTATATACAAGGAACAATATTACAACGCAACAACAGCTACCATCACATCAACTAAAAGAAAAAAGAAAAGTATGCCTAAAGAATGGCAATAAACCCTGCATGGGAGCATTAAGTAACAGAAAATATCTGTGGACTGGGTGATAATAACTACTCCATTATTCAACTTGAAAAATATAATTGCTCTGGAAAGTGATTGACTTCAATCTGGACAACCAAACCTCTCAGCTGAGTAGGAAGAGCTAAACGGACCACCAGCTTCTCAGAGTTGGGAAGCAACACAGAGCAGAAGAGAGGCTGCTTTATGAGTCAGTTCACGTTTGGCAACATCTGGTTATGTCTCATCACATTGCAAATTTATGACCCTGGAAACAACATGTTGATGTTGATGATCCTTTGCAAAGAGAAGCCTGAACTATAAACTTATGACCAGAGCAGTGGCAAGAGGCTGTGGCTGCTCTCTCCAATCTGACAACTCTCTGGCTTGGGTCAAACAGATAAAGACTTGGACTGCTGACCCTTCCTAAACAATGTCATGGATGAATACTGAATGAAAAGGACCAGCTGAAAAAGAGCTGAAGGTTGTGAGGAAGTAAGGGGTGACTTCCCCGAGGAAAGCCCAGCGAGATTTAGCGGTGGCCAAGCCTCACAGAAATCAAGAAATGAAGACCTATCACAAAGCAAGCCTGGAATGTTTAACTCACACTGTGGCAGCTTCATCAAATTGCAAAGCAAATCTATTCTCAGAAGATACCAGAGTTTAATTTTGATAAGGCCGAAACTCAGAGGGTCAAAGGCAAGCTTTGTGGGTATGTGTGTATTATAATTACTTTGGACTTCTCATCCCAGCCATGTTACAAGATGAGATATATTCCAGCTCTCAAGCACTATGTTTTCAACAGCAGGAGAAAAGAAAAATCCTTTCCAAGGAGGATTCTCCTTCAAGAAATTCCTTCTCTCAAATGAAACTGAAGACTAACAATTTCTCATTGAAAGTACAGTCCAAAATATATCTCAAATTTTGCTTGACAATCTAGGTAATGGCAGAATGATTTTATTTCTGTGTAATATTGCATTAAAATGCCCTATTTTTAAGACTACTGGTAAAAGACAGCAGAGTAAAATATTTGTTCCATACCATTCCTTGAAACTTGATCCACAAAAACAAAAACTTCTTTTTAAGAAAAGGAGAAAATTCCACTTTCCAAGAAGATAAGAATATCAGCAAAATAGAGTGAAGATTGTTAAAACTAAGTATTATGACACATACTACTCTAGATCTCAGTGGAGCGCATATTTTTCTGCAACAAGAATGTCTTGAAAGATCCAAGTAGTGATGATTTCCTTGGAGTGAGGAGAAATAGATGTATGTGTGGGTAAGAAAGGTGGGTACAAGAGATGTAGAAGGCATTCTTAGAGCAACCTAGCTCCACCCAGAGAACAGTAGGGTGGAAGAAATGGAAGAATTTACCCATGTTTGCCAACTTCATTCTCCTCACCTCCATCTAAAACATTTAGAAAAAGAGAACTGCACAGTAAACAATTCTGAAGTTGCTGGCAAAAGTCAACCGAACAGAGATAAATAAAAATTAATAAAACAAAATGTTCATAGCGTGCCATGCAGTCTTCTTATCTGAGTAATCTATCCACCTCAAGAAGTAAGCTTGCTATGTTCAGGAAAATTGTTCATCTCAATTGGAGGCTATGGCAGATTTGATGAAAGAGTATTTTAAGGTAACATTCTTGAATTGAAGAGATACTGACTTCTGCTCATTTTCTCATCTCATCTTAGTAGTGGACTTAGAATTCTCTCTTTTAAAGAGGATTAATATGCCAAAAAAGGTATCCAATATTTTTCCTATGCAAAGCAATTATTTTAAACAAGGAAAAACATAATAAGTGAGTTGAAGACACATTTTACAAGAACAATTCTAAAAGAAAATATATGAATTTCTTACACACAAATGAGTGAATTACAAAGAATATTGTCTCCTTTTAAAGAAGAAATGTAAGCATTCAAGTAAAAAAATAATAGAATAAACAATAGAAGTTAAAAAGTGACATGGCTGAACTCAAGAAATATATATATATATAATATACTTTTTTTAAAAATTACGGAAATGAAAAACCCATTGGAAGTATTCAGAATTAAAATAGACGTTTCTTAAAACAGAGTCAGTGTCGTGAACTATGGCTTGATAAAATAATATAAAACAAAATAGAGAAGAGCAAAAAAGCTATAAAATGTTATTACTAGAAGAAAGAAAAAGGAGATCCAGTATTTGCATAACTGGTATTCCTGAAGAAGAAAATGGAGCAAATGGAAAAGTAAAATACTCAAAGATATAATAAAATCATATTTTCTTGGAAGAAAAAAATAACTGAAACTATAGATAAGAAGGAGATGAGTTAAATTTTAAAGAGATTGTTGAAAATTTCAAGAGCAACATAGTTTGAGGAGAAATTACTAAACTTCAAGATTCAAGGACCAAGAAAGAATTCCATCAACATCGAAGCATAATTAGGCCACCAAAAAAAACACACACACACAACTTGGTACTATATCAAACCAAAATTCAACACCATGTTTAGTGGTAACAGAGTAGAAGCAATCCCATTGAGGACAGGGACAAACAAGAATGCTCACTCTTGCCAGAATTATTTAATACTCCACAGAAAATAAGTGATGGAACCAGTTTTTAAACTCAGATACTCTGATGCACAGAATTTATAGAAAGTCTATCTGAAATTCAAATTGAAGTTATTTTATGGCTGAACTCTAATTGCCTACAGTTCGCCACCATTCTTCAATAAAATCTGTATAATTAGCAGCATTGATTTAGTGTTGTTATAAAGAAAGAAGCAAAAGGGTTACAGTCTCAGAATTTCAAGCATGAGAAGCATGAAAATGAGCAGAGTCTTCATGGGATGCAGGAAGAATGAACTGCATAGTAGACTCTACATAGGAGCTAATATGAGAACAGAATCCTCTTCTCAAATATGCCAGAAAAAAATATGTTTGCACGTAGAGAAGAAGCAGTTGACACATTGCTATTATATAGCGTGGATGTTCAAGCAATTTTATCCAAACTTTAAAGGAATGGGAAACCCATGAAGACTGAAGAATATAGAGAATATGTGGTTACAAAAATAATAATAGTGTGGAAAAAATAAGGAAGTAGAACACTTCACTCACAAAAAGGGAAAGCACAGCTAAATGAATTAAAGAATGTGAAAGTCTTATACGAAGAAAAATTCAAACTACTTAGGAGCGTAAAATAAAATGTATAATTTGGAAAGCAGTATCTTTGCCTTGGATAGGAATACCCACTATCAAATAATGTTGATTTTCCAAAAGTTTATCTATGAATTCAGTATGATCCAAATCAAAACATAAACAGGATTTTTAGAAACCTTTTCAAAATAATTCTAATGTTCATCAAGAAAAAAAGGGAAAAAAGCATGAAAATAAAGATTATAAAGGAAGGATTATTTCTATCAGACATTAAAAATCATTTTAAGGTACAATAATTAAAACAGCACAACTTCGGTGTAGAAAAAGACAGGTTATTGGGATAAAAATCAACATAAGTTCATATGAGAACGTAGTATGAGATAAAGATTACTTTTCAAATTAATGAGGGAAAATGGATTCATCAATTTTTTAAAAGTGGGATAACTGTTTAGCTAACTTAACTGATCAAGAGTAAAAGGGAGAAGACTCGAGTTACTAAATTCAGAAATAGCAGTGGATGTATCCCTTCTGACCTAACAGAAGTAAAAAAGGATGATTAGAGAAGACTATGAACAACTGAATGCCCACTAGATAGCTTAAAGAAATGGGCAATTTTCTAGAAGGATAAACTATCAAAACTGACTTGAGAAAAAATTAATAATCTGATTAGAGACCTATAACAAGTGAAGAGATTGAATTAATAAAGACTTCCAACAAAGAGAAGCCCAGGCCAAGATGGCTTTCATCATGAAATCTATTTACCAAATATTTAAAGAAGAATTGATATCAACCTTCACAAATCCTTCCAAAAAATAGAAGAGGATGGAACAATTCTCAATTCATTTCATGGGGCCAGGATTACCCAGAAAACAAAGTCAGACAAAGACATCACTATAAAATGAAACTACAGATCATTACCCCTTCTGGATACACATTGCAGCAATCTTCAACAAATTATTGGCAAACTGAATATGGCAACACATAAAAAGTGGGGTATATATCAGGAATGCAAGATTGATTTAACATCCAAAAATCAGTCACTATAGTCTGGAATAAAATTTGAATTCTACACAATCATCTCAATAGATTCAGAAAAAGTTTTTGACAAAATCCAACTCACTTTCATGATAAAAACAAAACGAAATAGAAATAGAAAGGAACCCGATAAGGAGCATACAAAAACTTGCATTAAATCTTTATAGCAACATTCTTCATAATAGCTCCAAAGTGGAAACAATCTAAATGTCCATCAAATGATATCCATGACAGATGTCCACCATGATAATCATGAGTGGAAAATCATCATCCATGATGAATGGACAACCAAAAGTGTTATAACCATAAATGGAATATTATTCAGCAAGAAAAAAGAAATGAAGTACAGATACATGCTCCGCATATTAACCTTGAAAATATCATGCTAAGTGAAAAAAGCCAGTCACAAAGACAACATATGGTATGATTCCTTTACATGAAATGTCCGGAATGTGCAATCTATATATACAGAAAGTAGATTTATGTTTATCTGTGACTGGGGCAGGGGTGGGGAAAGAAGGAATAGGGAATGATTGCCAATGTGTACATGGTTCTTTTTGGGTTGCTCAAAATACTCTAAAATTATATGATGATGATGCTTAAAAAATGATTAAAATATCATGATTAAATATCATGATTAAAATAAAATGATTAAAATGATGCTTAAAAATATGATGATGATTTAAAAAAATTAAAATAAAATACCATCTGTCATTTTTGCAAAGAGGTAAAAGTTTGATAATGTTCTGTTACATAGGGGTAAGAATGTAAATTGGAGCAAACAGTTTAGAAGGCAATTTTGAATAGATAGATAAGATGTAGATATAGCTATAGACATAAAAATATATCAACAGTTGAAAATGTATATGTATATTAACCTAGCAATCCTGTCTCTAGAACTTTTTCCTAAATATCTAAAAGAGATAAATATACAGGATATTTAATTCTCTATTGTTTGATGCAGTAAAACTATAGATATAATGTAGACATTGATAAATAGGATGTAGATTAAATATGTAATATTTGTTCATAGAATTAAGTATACTATACAGCCGTTATATATTGAAAGATCTATAATAATGATATAAAATATGGTATAAAAATGGTGAGGAAGCCAAGTTGCAGTAGAATGGTATAATATCATTTGAAAAATAAAGTGAATGTGTTATGTGTAAGAGTATACAAATGCTTTTGTATGCATAGAAAATGCCTAAAAAGATAGACATGGGATGGGATGGACATCTTTGTTACTCCATACACATATAGGCTTGTAATTTTTATAGCAAAGATTTTATTAAAATGTTTGACATATATATTAGGTTGGTGTCACTTAGTTGAAACATTAATGCTATTCCATAGCTACTGAGGTCTCCAAAGTGGAAATTTTTTTCTCTTAATAGTTCCAGTGTTTGATTATATAGTTTGTGTTTGGTAGGCAGTACAAGACTGGAATGACAGCTCCACAGTTAGCGATGACTCAGGCTCTGTCTGTCTTTCTATTTGACCATCCTAGCAGATCCCAGCCTTAAGTCACTGAATGATCCAGGATAGAGACTGGAGCTCCCGGCATCACACATTTTATCTTAACGCCTCAGCCCCCTATTTAAAATGTGTTCATTTAGAGTTGAGTGTTAATAATCATAATCACAAGAAAATTACAACTGGCCAATTTCTGTTGTAATTATAAATAACGTCAGGGGTTAAAAACTATGTTCACATTTGCCTTTTTCACCATTGCTTAAGCACATCTTTGGCTTATAACATAAAGTGATATTAAAGCATTCTGCTGAAACTTGACTTTGTCAACATTTTTATACCATATTTTATATCATTATTATAGATCTTTCAATATATAATGGCTGCATAGTATATTTAATTCTATGAACAAATATGACACATTTAAACTAGAGACTATTTATCAATATTTATATTTTTCTGTTATGCAACAATTTACCTTCTCTATTGGTCCCCTCAAAGTTCTTATCTACTGAGCTCATTGTTTCTCTGATTCTCCATACTTTCACATCTAAAATCTGGGCGCTCCATGTAGAGCAGAATTTTGACAGTTGGTATATCATCTCTGATATTCGCATCTGGCAGCATTTTAAAGTGACAGGTCTTTCATAATTCCTTTTGAATTCATTCTGGTAATGTTAATCATAAGTGATGAACTTTGTGTATTCTATGGACATAATGGGCAATTCTATATGACTGAGACTCTAATTTTACTCTATACTAATGGGCACTAATTGTAACAATCAGTGATTATGTCAGTTAAAGGCAGTGCTGATGGCAATTGATGACAGCAGTGAAAGCCCTTATACCATTTTGAAACAGGACTTGGAGCAGCCATTTGCAAAGATAGGAGATAAAATTGAGTATCAGTCAATTATTTTCCTACACTTGTTTATCTTACAAGTTTCTTCTATTTTTTGAATACCGTGTAACATGTTGTTCTTAAGTCCTAATGGCTTTCTCAGCTCACTTTTCTATTATAATATTATTTCTATTATATTAGACACACTCAAAACACCAAAGTGACTTAAGGCATTTTTAAGAAAAAATACCTTTTAAAAAGATAACTGAATAAAATTGTATCTTAAATTAAGGGCAAGGTATGGCTGAGGGAAGGGACAGATGACTACACAACCGCCAGCGGAACATCTGGGTTTTGTGACATGCTACTTCCCTGTCAATATTCCATGGGTGTTTATAAGTCTTCTGCTGCCTCGGAATGGAAGTATCCTTTTCAGAGATAATTAAACTTGTATCCTGTCTAAAGGTAGGATCCAGCTCCGAAGTCATAAAACATTTTCATAAAAGAACACTGCTTACCAATTAGGTAGAGAACAGATAGTGTTCACGGACACAAAATGAAGTGTGAAAGCAACACAAGTCAACAGTAAAAAAGAAGAAACTTTTATTGAATATCTAGTATTGACACACACCATGCTGGGTACTTTATGCACATAATCTGTGTTAACTCCGACAACAAGCTTATGCGGAAAATGAGGCTAAGAAAGCTTAAGTATTAATCATAATATTCAGGGTCTCACTTACTATTAGGAAGGGCATACTTCCTACACATTCTTTAAGATTCAATTTGTTTTGATGTCATATTCTTCAAAGATCCTTCTTTGACCACTTCCAGGTTGAACGTGGACCCCTATCTGCCCATTTCCCTCCAGTGTCCTGTGCTTCCTTTTATTGTCATGCTTATCACAGTGCACTGAAACTTTCTCTTCATTTTTGATCTCTTTGGTTGATCCTAATCCCTTAAAACAATGACCTTATTAATATTTGTAGCCCTGATGAGGATTTTTAGGCTGGTTACTTTTAAAACTGCAGATGAGAAGCAGGCTCCGAGGAGCAGAGTTTGCTTGCCCTTTGTTGGGAAACATTTACATTTGTAAGGGAAACCTCCAGCTGTAAAGATGCCTCCCTCTCTGTGCCAGGAAGAAGGGGGAGGACCTTATCTCTAGAAACTCTTAATCAATGCCAAAGGCAAGAACTTAAGTTGGTTACTGTCTGGCAACCTCATGTAACTGACCCCCCAGCCCCAATATCCTCCTTTGTCTTTAGCTGAAGATAGTATTTAGGGTGGTAGCTTCTGGTCTTTACTTAATCCGATTTGATTCCTATCTAAAAGTTGTGGGACCACCCAATGGCCAGACCCCACCTGCACTGATACCATTTTAACCTTTTTACATGTTCTTTCCTTTGTCTTGTAAAGAGATGGCTCACATACCTATGCCTTAAATTTGGCCTTACTCTCCACCCACGTTTGCAGCAGCAGCTCCTCTTGCCCATGGGTCCTGTCCCCATGCAGCAGCTCTGACTGCCCATGGGTCCTGTCCCCATGCAGCAGCTCTGACTGCCCATAGGTCCTCTCCCCATGCAGCAGCTCTTTACTGCCCATGGGTCCTGTCCCCATGCTATTCCACACTATTCTCTAAATAAAAGAGCACTACTGCCAGACCTTGAGAGTCCAAGAAATCTTTCTTTCGACTCCTCGGCTCACCGACCCTACATCAGCGCCTGTCCCTTTAACATAATGTTGGGCTTATAGTAGGAACTCAGTAAGCATTGAATAAGTGAGCAAATGAACAAGTAGAGCAAAGATTAATAAGACAAGGTTACTGCCATAAAGAACCAAACTCACTGGAGGCAGTCAGGGAAGAGTCCAAAAACCCCTAAAGTGGGCAACCTCTTAGCACACGTTGCTGCCTGTTGTAGTGTGGTTTTCTAGGTGGATGCACTGAATTTCAGTGGTTCTTCCTGGATTAGCTTGATTTTACATTACATTAGATTCGCCACACTATACCACAGATCTCTTTGAAAGGTTAATGAGACATTGTAATTATAAAAACCTCGAAGATCTTTATAAGAAGTACAATTTAAAGGGAAATGATTATTACTCACTTTATTGTTTCCTGCATTATTGTCAGCCTGAAGCTAATAACAAATCCTCCAAGATTGAGGTTCCTTGATTCATTTTTAGATTCTTCGAGATGAAGATAGTACTAGAAACTACCAAGTTGGTAACTACTTACAAAATAATTTGTGATTAGCAAATTAATTTCATTTGTGAATTTTGTGAATTGTGATAGAAAACAGTACCATGCTATTTTATATAGAAAAAAACATGTTTGAACATACAAGTACAGAGTTATTTTCTACGTATATGTATGTGTGTATTAACAGTGGTTATCTTTAAATTGAGTGATTACAGGCCATTTTAATATTCTACCTTATCTTTCCCAGCCTTCCACATTTTTGATAGAAGGTGTGCATTACTTAATCATAATAATAGCTAACATCTTCTGAACACTTATTGTGCGATACTCTGCTAAAATTGTTACATGGATTATCTCATTTAATCTTCACCACAATCCCAAGACATGGGGATTAGCTCTACTTTATAAGTTAGGAAACTGAAGTTTGAAGAAACCTGTAAAAACTCCTGTGCTTAATAAATGATGGAGACAGAATTTGAACCCAGTGCCCATTCTTATATGCCATATTCACTGGAAAAGAAAATGAGAAAGGAGATAGAGAGGGAGAGACAGACAGACAGATAAAATCAGCCATTTTGTAATTGTTTTGCACTAGTGAGGCAAATGTGGTCCAGTGAAAAGATTGCTAAACTGAAGACATAGAACTATGGATCCATCTGGATCCATCTAAAATAACTAATGTGGGCTTGGACCACATAAGCTCTAATGTATCTTCCAATCCTAAATTCTGACATTTCAAAGCTCAGATGACTTGAGTGCTTGAGTGCTTGATAGGCCTAATCAGAAGTTTTCTAATTTGATTATAATGTATACAGAGAAGACATTATTCTTACTTAGTAATAATTATATTTGGAACATCATTATATCTGTCAACTGAATGGGGCATTTTGGACTCACATGCCTCAATAGCTGTATAACCTGCTTCCGATTTTTTAAAAAAACATTTTGAGATGGGCAATTTTTAGTATACTCCAAACAGAGTAAAGGAGACAAAAATTGGGGGATGGAGCTGGAGGAGAGGTTGAGGAAGAGAGACAGTGAGCCAAATATTAACCTCTCAGAGGTGTATAGGCTGTGGTTTAGTTGTCATCCCTATGTGTTCAATATTTTCCATATTCTACTGTGATATTTGGAAAACTCAAGTACAAATAGGTTTTCTTGGACCCCACCCCATTGCTCTGGGTTGTTCACCTTGTCTTCCCACTTAGGCCACAAAACCTTGACCGTAATTGAAAGTTTTGTCCACTTGTTTCAAAGAGCTCTTTTTAAGATATAAAACTATAACAACTCTTAAAGATGTTCTTTTCTTGGACCCCTGTATACAAAGATAATAAAAGAATAAATTGAGACTATACTACAGTTTCAATTATAGATAATGTACTATATCCAGTTTATTATACAGATAATATCATAAAAATGAGTATTTAACCAATCATAATTAATATACTTATGCACCTATAATGTGCTTCTAACGTTATTTTACAAACTTGCTTACTCTTGTTTAACTTCTTTTTTTTTTTTCTTTTGTGGACTGATTCTCTGCTCTTTGCCTATCCACTTGGGTATCTTAGTCTACATCTTATGCTAGTTCCTCTTAAACTAGTCATTCTTTATAATGGGCCATTGGTATGAGAACCCAAATTATTGTTTACTCTGCCAGTAGCTGAAGTTCAGTATCTAAGGTACAAAGTCTTCATAAGCTGAATGTCTATAAATCTGCTTATTTTAGTTCTGATTTACAACACTACTCATCAATAGAATATCAGGCTTCTTTCTATTTTCCTTTACGGTAGACTTGTTAAATATGCCCAGTGTAGATGCCTGGGAACAGCTTAGTTCTTTGTGCACCTGCTGTGGAAAATTGTCCTTGCATGTCAGCCTAATAAGGAAGAGAAAGACCTTAAGAATAAATGCTACCATACAAAGTTTTCTCCCATTGGTCAAGGAATTATTCATTTACAGTTACTTCTTGTTCATATTATTATAGATCTCAATAGTTCTGAGTCACCTGCATTTTATGCCCATGAATGAGTTGGTTCCAACTATAGAGTCTTTTCATATTGCTCAGTCTTGTGAAGACCAGGTATATGATTACATAGTTAAGTGGCTCTTCTGTGTGCAGTTTTGGTTTGTGTCATAAGCAAGGAGGTCCCTACCAATTTAAAAAAATATGTAGATCAACTTTTCTGACCTAGCTATTGTTAAAAGGGAACAAAAACATCTGAAGTGCTTTCCTTCCTCCACTGGGAGCCTATCTGTGCATGTGAATGTTGAGACCTGGCTCCTTGAGAAGGGCAGCGGTTGAGGGTGGGGATCTTATATTACATCTCCAGTGCTTCATCTAGGAGATGTGATCTGAGATGCATTGCGCTTGAAGTCGCCAAAGGAAACCTTAATCAAAACAACTTGATAAATATTCAGGCATTGTATGGGGGCCTTGCAATTAGCCAAACAGGAGAACAGTTTCGACACAGCTGGAAACTTGGGTAGCATAAGAAGGCTAGACCGACCAGTTTCCTGCCAGCTTCTGCTAAAACCGAGAGGTCACAAATCAGAGAGATTCCTAGAGGTCTCATTTAGCAGCCATCTACATAACGCGAAACTGGTTTTTGTGACTCTCTGCATTTATAGGAAGAGTTATTGTGTTTTCATGATGCTTCATAGAATTGTGAAAGGAGGGCAGTGGTGTATGTGTGTGCAAGTGGAAGAACTTCATGTTAATGACAATTTATTAAATATCAGAATAAAAGCATATTCCTGCTTATCTGTTAAAATTTGAATAGAAATGCAACTGTTTAAATTGCATAGGATATATGACATCCAATCTATTTTTTTTAGTTTTCTGGTACTAAATGTTTTACTTTATACTAAATTTATACACAAATAGCATTTTGTCTAGGTTTATATTTATTTTTACACATATATAATAGTTTTGCTTCTAAGATATTTTTGCTACTATAAATAGAACTATTTAAATCTATATTTGATTCCAAAATAAAGTTAAATACTTTTAAAAATCCCTAGCTCTTTTCTTTAAGCATTTGATAGGAAACAAGAAGTTCTGGGTTAGGTCCTAGATTAGGGCTGGAAAGAGAGGGAAGAAAATAATAATTAATTTTGAGGAAATTCATTCTACTTGGTCAAGTAAATGGGAAAACACATATGAACATTTCCATCAGTAATAGATGCCCAGGTTCCTATTCAACAGCTCTAAGGATACACACATGCAAGTATTGGAGAGCATTTCTGGAACAGATGTAGGAGCATAACAGTGTGTATAAAAAAATATAAAGTCTCCACTGAGGAAGTAGAGATGAATTGACACAGAAAGAAGCAGAAAATAAATTCCAGAAGTACAAAGTTGAAAATTGAAAAGATCTGATGTAGCAATTGGTGAGAATTATTTGGGGAGTCAGTGAGCAAATCATTTTGGTCACACGGAGAATGACAAGCAAATGTTTGATTATTCTCTTCCATCTTCTATAGTAAGCAAATTAGATGTAGGGTGCATGTCTCTGCTATTCCAGAGCCTCAAATCTGCTCAGGAAAGTGCACAAGAGTCCAATTTGCACTGCAGACCAATGGAAACATGTCTGCGTGCTCTCCGTGGTTGTCAAGTTTGAAAGGTGATCCACCACATTTTTTTCAGAGCAGTGACAATCAAGGGTATGGGATGTGCTGCTAAGTGTGGGAACAATGAATGGATCTTTTTCATCTTAGGGTGTTGTCAAATAAAAAATAGTGAAGTGTTTAATCAATACCATAAAACAAATTGAGAGAAGGATATAAAATTATGAAAGGGAAAGACTTAAACCTTAAAACCAAAAACAAACCAGAAAAAATACGCTTCTGATTTCCAAATCCCTTATTCTTCAGAAACTGAAAATTTATTGGAAGAATTAGAGAGAATTAGTTTGGGGAAGAGAAAAAAGATGAGAAATATGACATCTACTTCAAACTATTAAAAGCCCAATAAAATGGAAATGGGCTTAGTTTTGGCTAGAGTGTATAATTAGTATTGATGGGTAGAATAAACAAGGAAGCAGATTTTGGATTAATATTAGCAAGCCTTTCAACTAGAATTTTCCAATACCGCCATAGACTGTTGAATGAATTGGAGGAAGTCCTTCAATGGGACATATCAACGCAGAATCTCTTTGATCACATGCAGAAGTGCTGATGAAAGGATTGGCAAATTACTTGGAAGTTTGTTCCCAAATCTGATCTCTATGAGTCTTTTAATTTTAAGACTCCTAGCTTAATAAGAGCAATGGTTTGAGATTGCATTAGTAACAACAAGGTAGAATCATAGCAGGAGCTAAATTCTTCACAAAGCTTTACCCCTGCCCAGAGCTAGTGTTTATGGGGGAAGTGGGCAAGTGGAATGATGCGGGGACATCAGGAAGTATAATCATTTTGATATTGTGATTTATTATAAGAAACATATATTTGGTCTTTGTCTGGCACAGAGCTCCTAAAACCCTTGGAACTTCTTAAGTGAGGTGAGTGGTAAGGATATCTTTTGTTACGTTAATGAGGTAACTTTCGGAAAGCATTTAAGGACAAGGGCTGGTTGCCAGGAGAACCAACCAGAGGCTTAGAGGGTTGGAACTTTCAGTTCTACCTCCCCCACCACACAGCCTCCAGGGAGGGCTGGCAGTTGAATCAATTGCCAATGGCCAATGATTTAATCAATCATGCCTATGTACTGAATCTTCTGTAAAATCCAAAAGGACAGAGTTCGAAGAGCTTCCGGTTTAGTGAACATGTGGAGATTGGGGAGAATGGTGCCCCAGGAGAGGGCATGGAAGCTCCTTGCCTTTTCCCCATACCTGGCCTTATACATCTCTTCCATCTGGCTATTTCTGAATTATATCCTTTCATGATAAACCAGTGGTCTAGTAAATAAAATGTTTCTCTGAGTTCTGTGAGCCGCTCTGGCAAATTATTTAAGCCTAAGAAGAGGGTCTTTGAAACCTCCAATCTACAGCAGTTTGGTCAGAAGCATGAGTGACAACCTGGACTTGCAAATGGCAACTGAAGTGGGAGGGGGGCAATCTTGTAGGACTGAGCCCTTAACCTGTGGAATCCGATGCTATCTCTGGGTAGATAACGTCATAATCGAGTTAAATTCCAGGACACTGAGCTAGTGTTCAAGAATTGCTTGGTGGTGGTGTAGGAACGCAGCCCCCCCCGCCCCCCCGACCCCCAACATACACATTGGAACTGGGTGCAAAACCTTTAACAGTGAACAGTGATGGCAACACATGAGGAATTTGAACTGAATAAATAGACTAATGATCATTAGTATACATATATCTTCTGCAAATCTCAATTCTACCCATTTTTCAAATTTTAATTCAAAGATCATCTCCTTAAGGAACACTTTCCTAACGTTTAGCAGCTCCAGGTACAAACCCGGTTGCAGGCAATGCAATTTAAGCTGATTGCTTAAACAGTTGTAATCTGATCTCTGACCAAAAACCTGAAGATTATTTCATAAAGATTTAAAGCACTAACGTACTTTTGAAAATTATTGGTGCAAAAGCTCTGTAGCTAATTTATTTGATCACCAAATAGCGTTTTCTCATTTTTACTTTTATTTCCCTCAATAATATCAGTTCTTAGATACTTGATGATGATGATTTCACTAAATCTTCTTCCTCTAAATACTTGTCCTTGTTGTTTGGGTCTAATTAAGTTTCCAGGTTGCTTAGGAAACTAAACCTAGGCAGCAGCTGCCAGGGCTTAACAATGAGGTCCCACTCCAATTCAGCTGCTTTGTCAGAGGTTAAATGAACAACCTTTATTATTTCAGAAGAAATATTTTTTAAAATAGTGTATGTAACTTAAATTTAAAAACTATATTTTGCAATATAATAGTCCAATAAATCCTTTTTCCTGAGAGTTGCTGAAGGACGAGAGGGCTGCATTACTGTTACAACCACATATTCTGGGATGTAACGAGCCATTGTATCAGATGCAGGCAGCATTGGGGACCTGGCTGGGAGTGAGACGGGAGCTCTGCTTGCAGGAGTGCCAGCATCTCTGGACAGGCAAATGAGAACCACCTGCCAGAGCAATGATACCCAGGAGCCTTCCGCAGGCCAGGCAAGCAGAGTCAATTGTTCTTAGAAAATGAAGGAAAAAAAAAGAGTTCAGCCTCATAGAAATTAAAATGGTTCAAGAGATGAACAACATAAGGATAATGGCTTCAGCTGTGGCTTTAGCAGAGTTATCAAGCTTTCATGGACACTTTTTCTGCACGTTTTATCATCATAATTCAAAGTCATTTATTAAAAAGCTAGTTCTTTGTATCAGTTTCTAGGCACTATATATATAAAAAAGTATATCATTTTTCCCTCAAGTATCTTAACATGATTGACTATTTGCGCCATTTGTTGTGCATATATTAATTTACTCATTCAACATGTGTTTACTGAGTACTGGGTATGTAACGAGAACTGTGCCAGAGATAGAGTGATGCAGAGAACAAACTCTCACCTCAGGGAGCTCAAAGACTGCCATCCAGACTAGCAATGAGGCTGCATCAGGACACTGATAATCACCATCAAGGTAAGAAGAAGGTGCTATGGGAGCATTTATGACAGGTAACAAACCCAGGGTAGGATGATGGCTAGGAAAGATTTTCCAGAATAATCTAAGCTAAAGCCTGAAGTTGACATTAACCAGTAGGTATAGAGCTAAGACTTCTGTGTGGAGGAAAGCAGCTTGAGATGATGTTAGTGAGGAGTGCAAAGGGCACCTTAGGCAAGATTTTGTATTTCATGTTAGATATTTTCTTTATCAGGCAGATAACGAAGAGCTATGTAAATGTTTTAGACAGTAAAATAAATTTGTTTTTGCTTCTGTTTTATAAAGTTTCTTTTCTTTGTGGAACCTGGATTAAAAGTGGGAAGGCAAGAAGTTGAAATCTGAGAAGTTGTAATTGTAATCCAGTGATGAGATGTCGGTAGCTTAAACTAAGGTAGCACCAATGGGGATGCAGATACCTGGACAGGTCTGAGAAATATTTTGGAGGCAAATCTGACAGAATTTGACTTTTGAATATGGGCACTGAGTAAGAGAGAAGCAAAGGTTCAAGCTGAGTTTTCTGAGGCAGGCAGGTGGTGTGGGGCTGGGGCCATCCTTTGAGATAGGAGAACATCAGAGGTCAAGCAGACCGTGGAAGAATACATACTGAGCACAAGCCGTGGGCCACGTACTGTTCTAGATACTGGAGATACAATGAAGAGCAAGAAAGACAAGGATCCTGACCTTAAGTAGCTTATATTATATTGAGAAAGCAGAAGTAAATAAACTGCCAAATGCATAAATATAATGGTTACATGGTGGTGAGTTATTGAAATGATAGGTGAGAAACACTAATAAGAAGACTGATAAGAAAGAAAAGAGCAGAGTTGTGATAGAGAGTGATTGGAGGTCGGAGAGCATAAAGATTGGATGCTATTGGATGCTAGAGAAAGTTTTCTCTAAGATGTTCTATCAGCTGAACAATGAGATAGAACTAGACTTGTGAAGACCTGGGCACACAGCATCCCAGGCAGAGGAAGCTGTGAATGCAAAGGCTCTAAGGTGGGACTAAACTTGACATCCTCCAGAAATTAAAGATCCGTTTGGTTAAAGCACAGTGAGCAGGTAGTTTCAGGGAGAGATAGGTCATGAGATGTAGAGACTTGTAGGTTTCGGTAAGGAATTTCAATTGCATTGTGGTAGAAATCAGAAGACAATGAAAGATTTTAAGGAAGCAAGTGGCATGATCTGACTTCTATTTGGCTGCTATGTAGAAAATTGATTGATTATAAGGAGATATGACAGCAGGATACGAAGTAAGAAGGATATAGTTACGTATGAAAGTAGATTGATAGATACAGTGTTGATTAGATGAGGCTTCTCATTCCTATTATTTTCTCAAAGAATTATGAGGCAAAGTATTTATTCAGGATAAGGGGTGAGAAAGGGAGAGCTTTGGGGGATTTGAGTAAAGAGGAAAGGAGCAATATTCTGTTGGTTTAGTGCAAGTGAGTAACAGATAATAGGTGGATTTATTCATATTTGGAATTTTGTTAAGCCGGCATTAAGGAGTTAAAGGAGGATGAAGGAATCAACGATGTTTGCAAGTGTATGATTATGATGTTGTATCATAGAATGAGCATGAATGGGTGAAAAATAGAGGAAGCTGATCAAAGGATTGAATATCTTTAAGTGAGGGGGAAATTGTTGGGCTGGAGTTATTAGAGTCAGCTCTAAGTAGAGGATATATTAGAGACAGATAGATCAGGAAAGAAAGAGAGAGAGAGAGATTATTGAAATTGAGATTTCAGAAATAGTGCAGTTGGCAATGACATGGAATTGAGTAAGTGAGATGAGTGGGGAATTTGGTCAATGGAAATAAGATGAAGCAAATGAGAAGCCAGGGCATTGGATGGACCATTGAAGTGGTTGTTGAAGTTAGCAGGCATCATGATGGAAGCAGGAGTAGAGAATAAAGTGATCCAGATGCTGAAGTCATCAGTAAATGAAAGAGGGGTCACCAAGATCACAGCTAAAGACAGGGAGTATGAGTTGATTACATGAGCTTCAAATTAACTTGGATGTTTGTGGGAAGATGAGGGAGAGTCATTTTGCTAGAGCATGTGGTTTTATGATGACTTCCTCAGACAGAGTGAGTTTAGCTAGTAAAGGTATGAAGTCTATATGATAGCCAAGAGGATTTTTAATATGGATCTGGAAATCAAGGAAGTCAGATGAGTAAGAAGTAAGAAGTTTATGGCAGTTAAATACACGGAAAGTGGTGGTGAGAATTCTCAGCTGATGAGAATTCTGAGGGACACCACCCTTTAGGGGAAGAAGGGAAGAAAGTACCATAAAAGAGAATGAGAATTATTTAGAAAGGTAGAAAGGGTACCACAAGTAGTGCTACAGAAGTCAAAAAAGAAAGCACTTCAAGACAGAGGTAGTGGTTGGCATTGTCAAATGCTGGAAAGGTGTCGAATAAGATAAGAACTGAAAAACGTCCTTTGGATATAGCAATGTGAGGTCATTGATGACTTTGGAAAAGTAATCTCAGTGGAGTGATGAAGAGGAAGACAGATTGGTTTGGGGAGAGAATGGGAGGTGAAACATGGAGTCATTAGGTATAAATAATTCTCAAGAAGAATGAAGTCTGTGAAGAGAAGGAGAAAGATAGCTGAAGGGAGTAGTGGAGTTTAGAAAGGATTTGTTGTTGTTTTTAAAATATAAGGCCTGTAAATGAATACATTCTCCTCCATTTGTATTCCTATGGCATCTAATTATGGCACTGAACAATTAAATTATAATAATTTCTTCATAAGTCTACCATCTATACTTTCTTGTCAGCTTATCAAAGGTAGTGAGCACATTTTATCTGATTTTGCACTCCAAATATCTACCACAATGAGACATATAAACATTAAAAGTATGCTTTTTATCTTTGTGATATTATGTTTGACAGGGAAAAAGATATCTAGAAATAAATGGAGCCTGAATTGACTCTGTGTGTGTGTGTGTGTGTGTGTGTGTGTGTGGAGGGGGGAGGAGTTGGAAGGATAAGTGTCACAGGTGGAGCAGTAGGTTTAGGAACCATTGCAGTAGAGGAATAGGTTATCTTGAAGGGAAAATACTCAGATGTCTTCCAGAATGAAGGAGTGAGGAGTGTGGTGGACTCGCTCCTCAGTAAATAGAAAATTATTTTAAAACATAAAAATATACAATCATTTAAAGTGTCTGGAAATTGTCCTAAGGGCATACAGCAAATGGAGGCACATTCACTTAGGAAAATCTATCAAATCTTTATAAGAACAGCAAGAGTCTGTGTACTTGAGCTATGACCCACTTCCCTCTTACACCAAACTATATCTTACGGAAAGTGCCTAAAGAACTCTAATCCAGGTGGGTGTGGTCAAGAAAATAGGGCTCCTTGTTTTTCCGGCTCCAAGTCTGAGACTACAGATTTATTCCAGGAGGCGCAAGCCACTACTGTTTTTGACTCTCTCCCAGCCCTATGCTGCAGAAGCTCTATTCTGCATAACCAAGAGGACTGGGGTCTCTCCCTCCACCCAGTCTCCATTTATAGGGCAGAAGCTCTATCCCAGGTGCGGCAGACTTAGAACCCTGGGCTCTGATCACTTCTGTCCCAGCTCACTTGTGTGGTGGAGGTTCCATGTTGGGAGAAGCAAGCCAAGAATGCCAGTGCCACCAGCCTCTCAGAACCTGCTTGTAGAGCAGAGGTGACAGTGTGGTACTGGCATAAGAACAGACATATAGATCAATGGAATAGAATTGAGAGTACAAAGACAAATCCTTATATTTCTGGTCAATTAATTTTTGACATAGGTACCAAGGCATTTCACTCAAGGAAAGGACAGTCTTTACAACAAATGATGCTGGGACAACGGGATATTCACATGCAAAAGAATGAATTTTGTACCTTACTTCTCACCAGACACAAAAATTAACTCAAATGGATCATAGACTTAAATGTAAGAGCTAAAACTGTAAAACCCTTAGAAGAAAATAAAGAAATAAATCTTTTTAACCTTGTATTAGGCAATGATCTCTTAGCTATGACAGCAAAAGAACATGTGAAAAAATGTATAAATGGAACTATATCAAAATTAAAAATTTTTATGCTGCAAACCACATCTTCAAGAAAGTAAAAAGACAATCCTTAAAATGGGAGAAAATATTTGGAAATCATGTATCTGATAAGGGACTGATACAGAAAATATATCAAAAACTCACACAACTCAGTGATAAAAAAAATCAAATAATCCAATTAAAAAGTGGGAAAAGATTTGAATAGACATTTCTCCAAAGAAGATATATGCAAATGGTCAATTAGCATATGAAAATATGCTCAACATATTTAGGTATTAAGGAAATACAAATAAAAAAACACAACTTATCCCACTGCATAACCATTAGGATAGCTACTATTAGAAAAACAGAAAATACCAAGTGTTGACAAGGATGTAGAGAAATTGGTCCCTTTATAAATTGCTGTTGACAATGTAAACGGTGCAGCCATTTTGGAAGACAGTTTACCATTTCTTCAAAGTGTTAAACATAGTTACCATATGATCCAGCAATTCTACTCCTAAGTATATACTTAAGAAAATTGAAAACATAGCCACACAAAGACTTGTACATCAATGTTTACAGAAGCATCATTCAAATAACCAAATAGTAAAAACACCTTAAAGGTACATCAACTGGTGAATGGTAAATAAAATGTGGTATATTCATACAATGAAATATTATTCACCAAAAAAAAAGGAATGCAGCACAGATACATGTGAACACATTGATGAATCTTGAAAACATGTTACATGAAGAAAGCCAGTTACAAAAGACCACATATTTTCTGATTCTATTTACATGAAAAGTTCAGAGTAGGCAAACTGATAGAGTAGATTAGCAGTTGTCTGCTATGGAATGGGGAGCGACTAGTATAGGATAGGAGTTATTTGAGGGGGTGATGCAAATGTTTTAAACAGGTTGTGGTGATGGTTGAAGAACTCTCAATATACTAAAACTATTGCATTCTACATTTTAAATGGCTGAGTTTTGTGCAAAGTGAATTATACCTCAAAGATGCTTTAAAAACGAAAATACGCAGGTTGATGGAATGTCACAAAGATAACCAGAGAGATGGGATTGTGTAAGACAATTTCAAAGAATGACAAGTTGTCTAAATGGCTGGAAAAATGATAAAAGTGTGTGTTGCGGGGAGAGTAGTGAGAAAGCAAGTGAGAAATGCAGGATGCAGCCAAAAGTCTGCCCATGGAGCTCACTCTGATGACGACACTCTTCTGCCTAATGAATAATGGGAGTCAATGAAGAATTTTGAGCAGGAAAATAATGTGATCCAAACAGTGCTCTGAGGATATTGATTTTGGTTTGGTAGGATTTTTAGTTTAGATACACATCATTTGTATATTTTAAAATGTCATCATTACATGCCAATGTTATTTCTCATTTTTTTTTAAAGATTTTATTTTTCCTTTTTCTCCCCAAAGCTCCCCAGTACATAGTTATATATTCTTCATTGTGGGTCCTTCTAGTTGTGGCAAGTGGGATGCTGCCTCAGCGTGGTTTGATGAGCAGTGCCACGTCCGCGCCCAGGATTCAAACCAGCGAAACACTGGGCCGCCTGCAGCGGAGCACGTGAACTTAACCACCCGGCCACGGGGCAAGCCCCATTATTTCTCATTTTTTGTCAATAAAGCCCTTCTATAGGAACCAAGCTGTTTTGCCATTTCTCATATTTAAACTGTGTATATCTTTCCTCATTCAATTCACTCCAGCTGGAAGTCCCTCTTCCCTGCCTCTGCTATATTTTGAGGCCCAGTTTGAAATGCATTTCTCTAGAAACCTTCCCTGATTACCTCTTATTCAATTCTGATCATTTCTCTACTCTACATCTCTCTTTCAACATGTGTGTGTTCAATGCATTCTACGCTGATTGACATATTACCATAAAAATGTAATATAAACACATATATACATAATCATGTCATTTTTAATATATGTTTTCCTAATATAATTGAAGTTTGGTGCTACTACTTTGATTTTGGTTGAATGCGTCTTAAGTAGCCATAATATAGAATTAAGTGTCTAAAAAGTTACTCAAAAAATGGTCTAGCTAGCAAACTCCTCAGGGAGGGTCCCATTCTTTTGGTATACTCTTCCTTCAGCTCATTTGGCCAAATCTAATTTTCTCTGTGAGACATTTAATGGCTATATTCTCAATTTTCAGAATGTGCTGTCTATTATATATACCTCCCAGATGGTCCTATTGTTACAATAATATTACAAAACACTCACATCTTTCTAACTAACTTTCTCTCCTTCTGACACCTTCTGACTAGTGCTGCATCCCAATCACAGTGGCCTGGTGATGATATGAGTTGCTTGGAAAACCAAGAGCTATATTATCGTGACTTCACTGCAGGTGCTAAGAGCAGCTGCATTAGGCATAAAGGGAGTTCTCATTCAATGTCATGATCAGGAGGGGTATACCACAACTTATTGGTTGCCACTTGGTTTCATCAATAAACATTTTTAGTTAGCAATTTGGCCTAAGGGAAAGGACTTTTCACGAGTCAGAAGAATGGCCATGATAATCTTTCTTTATACGCGTAAGACACATAAAAGATGAGTCTTCTTGGGGAAAAAAAGAGTACTTTGAAGATTTAATTAAGACTCAATGCACACGGCTGGGCCGTAGCTCTGCAATGCCTAAATGAAGCCCACATATAGGAAACTCACGAATGGACACAAAATATCTTTTTGTTCAGTTTGACCAAATGATGAAGAATATGGTGATTTTTATGCTCACATCTATGTCTATCAGAATTTAACGCCTGGGAGAGAATTTGATTTCACTAAAAGAACTCACCTTAAATTCAGAAGACTTTGGCTCTAGTTTCAAATTCTGGCTCTTACTACATGTTTATTTTGGAGCAAGTTGTATAAACTTGCTGATCCTTGGTTCAAAATTTTTAAAAGGTAGTTATGGAGATCAAATGAGCTAAAGCTAGAAAATTGACTTACATATTAAAATATTCTGTGGATGAAAGTTAATTTTATTTTACAAGATGAAAAATGCCAAATATATATTTCAGAGTAAAAAAGAGTACAATAATAAATGCTGAAAGATTTTCTTAAAAGTGGCCCTGAGCAAATTAATCTTTATTTTCTTCATGAGATAAATCAACATATAAGCACTTAAATATGAATTCTGTAGCCACGCCATATATTAAAAACATGAGAAAGCAGGTTCTTTTTAAGTGCAGTGAAGTAAGTTCAAAAGGGCCAGACTTTGGAATTGGAACTAAAGTGTAGCAGATGCTGGGGGAACAGATGCTATAGGAGCTAAGAGGAAGTCTTGTCAAAGGTAGTGGTGATAGATAACAAGTAGCACTCTGACGGAATCATTGGCATGAGGAAGATTCAGATGGCTAAACACCGTGAATCTATGGGCATCCAATTCATGGCAATGGGGTAACCAAGGGGAGAGAGAATTTGCAAAATCGAACCAGTCATGTCTATCATAGTTGGCAGGGCCTCAGACATTTGACTAGGGTCCGGGATATGACAAAAAATGGTGTGAGAGAGAAAAAAGGGTAAAATCAAGGTAAGGTCTTGAACTTGTTGGGGGAATTAAGAAGTTTATCAAGATAGAATCTCAGTCACAAGGGAACAAGGCTAGGATTTAGTTACCAAGCCTGGACCCCAAAAGAGCAGGAGGCCTCTGAACCAAGGCAGGGGTCCAGTTATACAAACTTGGGAATAATAGTTATGATACTAATATTAATAGTGACACCAGTGAATGTTTATTGATTGTTTAATATGTTCTGGATATAGTTCTTTGTGATACATTTATTATTTTATGCACTTATTAAAACCCTTGAGTTGAGTGTTTTTATCACACTATTGGATAGACAAGAAAACTGTGGCACGGAGAGGTTGAACAACGTTATCAAAGTCAAAAAGAAATTTCTATCCGGGCATCTGGCTCTAGAGCCCTAGCATTTAACCACTGTAGTAGACTGTCTCTCAGTCCCACAAAAAAATTCCAGAGTGAGACTAGTAATAAAGGTGACTTCATGCTGCCTGATGTCCACTATCATAGAGATGGACTCCTAGTAGTCAGACAAGGAAGCTAAATTGGAGGTTTCTTACTGATTTTAGAGAAGTCCAGGCCTGAGCTGTGAACAGAATTTCATTATCAAGTCTAAACTATAATGAGGATGCAGAATCAGAGAATAAAAGAAAAGATGATATCAGGTAAAATTTATCAGCATATAAAACACTCTAGAAATGGACTGAGACATGAAGTCAGGAGATGGGCATTTGAGGATGATACCAAGAAGTATGCAGCAGGGGTCGGCATGGTAAGTTAAAAGAGAAGGACTAGGCTAGAGAGTACTGGATCCAAAAGATGTGGTTTGTGCTTGTTAAATAACTCCCGCCTTAGGTAATTATTGGATAAATTGAGATGGCCTCATCAGCAAGGAGAACAGGCAAACAGGACCATTATTCTCCTCCTTTCCTGGATATATGTGATGTCTCTCTTCCAATTTCTCGCTCTAGCTTAGTTAACATTATTCTCTTTTAGAGAGAGTTACGATTCAAAGCACATATAAGCCCCCATCTTCAGATATGTGTAAGAATCAGACACAACTGGAAGTTCAGCCACTCGAGCTCACTGTGGCACACACTCCTGGGGGAACTAACTGGCAATTTTGTAATTGTGCAGAAATATTCTGGTGAGGCAGTGAACTCAGGAATTTTCCAATATTCAACAATACACAATAACTCATGTTTTGAAAGCTTCCCTTCCTGATGGCACATTCAGGATATTTCCACATTTCCTCAAAGGGGCTCCAAATTTCTCCCCCTTCTTTCAAAGAAAGAGTAGGAACTAAACTGGAAGTACACAAAATAAATCACAATGAAAGGGACTTACTCTCTGCCCACCAATACCAGATTATGTGTATGGTCTAAGAGAGTTATTTTAATAACCAGGGTAAAATGGCTCAGCTTAAAGCACTGGGGCCCTGGGACGGGGTGAGCACACTGGGTCACTTAATTCTGGAAATACCCTTAGAGGTTTCCCTTATGTAAACATTCAATTTAATTCAACAAATGTTTCTTTTGCTTCTTCTAATACTAGACATTAGGAAAATACAAGGATTAAGACATGATCTCTTCTGCATTTGCCATGATTGGTTAGTCTATTTTAACAAAGAAACTACAACTGTAATTTCCTTTCATGTAAAATTAAGGGTAAGCAGTTTAGGGCTACTATGACAGTTTCACATTCCAGAGACCCAGTCTCCTCTTACCTTTTTACATTGACTTTTTTTTTCATTGAGGTACACTTGAGGTATGGGAAAACGCACAGATTTTAAGTGTGTAGGTGAGTAATGAGTTTAGACAAATTTACATGTGCTTGAGATCAATATCCAAATCAAGATGTTATTTCCATCATTCTAGAAAGTTTTCCTATGTTCTTTTGCAGTTAACTTTTTACCCCTAAACTCAGAGAGATAAACATTGTTCTGATTTTCAGCCTTATAGATTAGTTTTGCTTGTTCTTTGGTTTCATATAAATGGCATAATACAGTATTATTTTCTATCTGGCTTCTTTACCTCAATTTAGTGTTTTGGAAACTTATTCATGTTGTTGCATGTATGTAACATGCAACATATAGTTCATTCTTTATTAATGAATAGTATCCTATTGTATGAATGTACCACAATTTGTTAATACATTTTCCTGTGGATCAAACGTCTGGGATTTCAGTTTTGGGCTATTATGGACGAAGATGCCAAGATCATTTAGTATACATCTTTGTGTCGACAACTCGTTTGTATCTCTAGATTTTACCTAACGCCCTTTTTATTTTCCAGAATCCCATCCAGTTACCAAATTACATTTAGTCATGTCTCCTTAGGCTCCTCTTGGCTGTGTCAGTTTCTCAGTCTTTTCTTCTTTTTAATGACTTTCCCAGTTTTGAGGAGTGCTGGTCAGGTATTATGTAGACTGTCCCCCAATTAGGATTTGTCTGATGTTTTGCTCATAATGAGACAGATTTTACCACAGAAGTACCATTCTCATCATATCCTATCAATGGTAGGTACTTCCAACACGATTTATCACCCTTAATGTTAACCTTGATCTCCTGGCTGAGGTAGTGCTTGTCAGGTTTCTCCACTGTAAATTTCCCCCTCCTTTCCATGCTGTAATTTTTGGAAGTCACTACACATCGCCACAATCAAGGAGTGGGGAGCTATTTTCCACCTCCTTGAGGGCAGAGTATCTAGATGAAGTATTTGGAACTGCTCCACATGGGAAATTTGTCTATTATTCCCCATTGATTTATTTGTTCAACCATTTATTTATATCACTGTGGAATCATGGATATTTGTTTTATTCTTTGGATTACGATCCAGTCTACTTTATTTTCTTTTGCTCATTTGACATCTGTGTCTCTTTGACACATCCCATCATTTAATGTTCTGAGCATTTCTTTAATTTCTTCTACTACAAGATGCTCCATGCTCATCTTCTGTATTCCCTGCCTCAGTCCTAGAATCAACCATTTCTTGAAGGAGCCCTAGTTCCTTTTACTGGAGAATGACATTAGAAACCAAAGTCTAGGCTCTAGGTGCCTGCTTGGATTTGCTTTGAATCTATGGATCATTTTAGACAGAAATGACATCTTAAAACATTAATTTTCCAATTTATTAATATGGTCTATCTGTCCACTCATTTAGGTTTCTTAATTTCTCTTAGTGACATTTTGTATTTTCTAGGGTAGAGGTTTTGAATATCTTTTGTTATATTTATTCTCATATTTTTGATATTTTTAGAATTATGATAGATGGTAGTTTTTAAAACATTTCATGTCCCAAATATTTTCTTTTTTTAAAGATTGGCAACTGAGCTAACAACTGTTGCAAATCTTCTTCTTTTTTTCCTTCTTGTCCGCAAAGCCCCCCAGTACCTAGTTGTATATTCTAGTTGTGAGTGCCTCTGGTTGTGCTGTGTGGGACGCCGCCTCAGCATGGCCTGATGAGCAGTGCTATGTCCTCGACCAGGATCCCAACTGGCAAAACCCTGGGCTGCCAATGCAGAGTTCGTGAAGTTAACCACTCAGCCATGGGGCTGGCCCCCCCCAAATATTTTTTGATAGTACATAGAAAAACTTCTTTTTTGTATTGACCTTGGAGCATTTGAACTTGCTAAATACACTTCTCAGTCCTAGTGTTCTTTTTTTTTGGTCCCTGTAGATTCCTTTGGCTTTTCTGTGTCCACAATAATGCTGTCTCTGAATATGGATCTATTTTTTCTTTTCCAGTATTTGTGCATCTTATTTCTTTTCCTTGTCTTATTACACTGGCTGGTACCTCCAGGATAATGTTGAATGGAATGGATCAAGAGCTGATGTCTTTACTTTTTGAAATATTTACTACTTCATGATTATGTATGATGTAGGGTTCAGTTTTGAGATGCCCTTTGTCAGACTGAGGAAGTTTGCCTTTATGTTCCCAAGAGTTTTCGTCATGAAAAAGTGCTGAATTTTGTTAAAATAATTATTTTTGCATCTATTGAGATAATTACAATTGTGAATTAACTGATTTTCCAATGTTAACTCAACCTTTCACACTTTGGATCAACTCTTCTTGGTGGTAGTGTCATTTCCTTTTTTTACACTCCTAGATTTGCTAATACTTTGCTAAGTATTTTTGCATCTAGATTTATGAAGGACATTAGTCTACAATTTCTTTTCCTTTTAATATCCTTGTCCTGTTTTAAGATTAACTTAATCTCATAATACTCTTTGGGAAGTGTTCCATTTTTCTCTGCTCTCTGAAAGAATTTACGTATGTTATAACTTCCTTAAAGGTTTGATAGAATTTATCAATAAAGTGGTCTTGGCTTGCAGTTTTATTTGTGGGAAGGCTTTTAGTAACAATTTCTACTTCTTTAAGAAGTGTAAGGTTATTTAAATTTTGTAGTTCTTATTATATCAGCTTTTGAAGTTATTTTTAAAGGAATTTGTCAATCAAATCTAAGTTATTGAATTCATTGGCACAAATTTGTTTATCATATTCCTTTATTATCTCTTTTGAGGTTCATAGGATATATATTGACATATCCTCTTTCTTTCTGATAGTGGTATTCTCTGCCATTATTAGTATGTAACTTCCATCTTGTTGTCCAAGGTGGCTGTTCAACCCTGCCATCATGTACACATCTAAGCTTATAGGAAGAGCAAGGAAAGTACTAGCCATGAAACCTCCCTCCACTACCAAACACATCCTTTAAGGGATTATCTAGATATTTCACACCTCACTTTCATTCACATTCCTTTGGTGAAAAATATTGTGTGTGTCAGATTATATTTTCCAAAGAAGGCTGTAATTATAGCTTCTATTTCACATGCCCTTTTTATAATGTGACTTTGATACTCTTCCCATCAAGAGATGGGGCTATGTTCCATTCTCTGGAATCTTGGCTGGCTTGTGACTATGACAGAAATGACATTATGCGACCTAAGAGCCTAGACAATAAGCAATATGGTTTCCAGATGATTCTCTTGGAAATCTTTCTTTTGGACCAAAGAATAGTCTGACTGTCCTGAGGCCACTCTGCAGTGACTAAGTCCAAACAAGACCATGCAGAGGCCACACAGAGAGAACCCGAGACTACACAAAGAGAGAGATTCTCAGCCAGTCATCTAATGCTCAGTCTTGTCATCTTCTTCTTCTAGGTCTATCCCCATCTGGCTGAAACTGTGAGACCTCAGCCAAAATCATCCTGCCAAGCCCCGACTGCATTGGTCACCCACAAAAACATAAGGGATAATAAAACTATTATTATTTTGAGCCACTAAGTTTTGGAATGATTTTATGAAGCAATAGGAGGAAGGAACTAGGAAATGTTATGTTTATTCCGGGAAGCAATATACACAGCTAAACATAAGGAGTTCAGATAGTAAAAGAAGAAGGGAAGAATGGACATTGTGGGACATCTAGAAGTATCTGCCACACCTTCCATAAAGGTACAGTTTGGTGGTAAGAACAACAGCATATCTAGATACCATCAAGTTTATTTCAGTGTGGCGAGTTCTTCAATTTAAGTGTGTACAGGGTGTGTGGATTTGGATATTTATCTGAGCTCAGTAGTTGAAGGAAGCCCTTCTTTAGGAGATTAGAAATAATAAAAACAGCAATCATAATGTTCACTATTTAGTAAGCTCTTAGTGAGAAGAACACTTTAAATATCTAATCTCAACCCATATAACAACATTCTGAAATAGGTTTTGTTATTCCTGATTTATAAATGAAGAAGTAGAGCCTTGTAAAAATCACATATCTAGTTAATGGAAGAAATTTTTTTCAAATTCAAGTCTTTTGATGCTAAAATCTAGATTTTATTTGAGTTCTAAAGAAGAATGAAAAAGAATTACTCAGTAAGTAGTGGATGAAACGGGAAAGAAAGGATTTGTAAACATAAGAAAATGCATTTATGAAAGAAGAAAATAAGAAACAATGTGTGGAGAGCTTCACACAATAATTCCAAGCAGTTTGGAATTATTTAAGCGCAAAATTCAAGGCAGAAAGTGGAAAAGAATATTGGAGAGTAATAGGTACCAAATTACAGACGGTCCTAAGTGACAGGCTAAAGATTTTGTGCTTTATCCTATAAATGACAAAGAGCCATTGAAAGGTTTTAAGCAGAGTGACAAGATCATAATTTTTAGATTAATCATCCAGGTGTGACATGCAGGTTGGATTCCAAGAGGGTAAGAATATAGAATGGCCAATCAGAAGAAAGTTGCACTAGGTCAACATGAAAAAGCATGATGGGCTTGTCGGGATAACACTAATAATGTTGGAGATGAGGGGATGGGTTCAAGAAATACTTAGGTGGTAAAATCATTAGGCCTTAGTTATTAGGGCTGGGTGGGTAACGGATAAGGAAGAGTCTCAGATGACTCCCTGGTTTTGAGATGACGTAACTGGGTGGACTAAGGTGTGGAATATGGGAGGACTTGCAAGTCAGTGTTGAGTGGAAAAAGTTGTGAATTTAGTTTTGAATTACTGAGTATGAGGTGTTTATGGAGACATCTGATGACATGTCCACAGGAAGTTCAATATATAATTTTGAAGTTTGAGTAAATGTCCAACTGCACAAATACACGTTTGGTAACCATAAGTGTCTGGTTATAATTAAACCAGATGAGTTGATAAGATCACCACCAGACTATAAGCAGCAGTAGAAGAGCAGTGGCTGAAGTCAGACTCCTAAGAAGGCACATCTAAAAGGGAGGAAGCGGAGGAGGAGGTGAAAGAACTTGAAAAGGGAAAATCAGAGGGATAGGTGGAGAACCAAAAGGAATGACATCACCAATAATAAACAAATAGGATGTTTTTAGAATGAGCAAGCTGCTAATGTCAGACATAGCGGAGAGATCCAGTCAAAAAGTCTGAAAAGCGTTTAACAGATTTGACTCAGATCAAAAAATCTTGGCCTCACTTTTGACTCTGTTTCTCTCACATTTAAGCAATTCTTCAGCAAATCTCTTGAGATGCATCTTCACTAGAATTTTACCACTCTACTCTCTCCACTGCCGTCACCTCCTCACTTCCACATTTGTCTCCTTACATTCTATTCTCAAGGCAGCACCCAGAGTCATTCCATAAAAAAGGAGTGAGATCAACTCACCCCTCTGCTCAAAATCCTCTAATGTCATCTCTTTTGGTATAACAGAAATTATAATGTAGCCAAATTTACTGATATTTTGTCAAGATCTTCCTTTGTTGTTAGTGCTGTTTTTGGCTTTTTGGTGTGTGTGAGGAAGATTGGCCGTGAGCTAACATCTGTGCCAGTCTTCCTCTATTTTATGTGGGATGACACTACAGCATGGCTTGACGAGCAGGGCTAGGTCCGCACCTGGGATCTGAAGCTGCGAACCACCTGCTGCCGCAGCGGAGAGCTGGAACTTAACCACTACACCACCATGCCAGCTCCTGTCTGTGTTTTTTTAAAGAAATATTTCCCTAATTACTCCAAGGATATAAAGACGTTCTTCTATATTATCTTCCAGAATTTCACACTTAGATCTAAAATCTATCAAAAATCTATTTTTGTGTGTGGTGTGAGTTAGATCAAGGTTCATCCCTCTCTGTCTTTGTCTCTCTTTCTACGTATATACGGAAAGATAGAGATGGATATATCCAGTTGGCCCCACAACAGTGATCAAAGTACTCAGCTTTTCTCCACTACTATTGAGTGCTGTCTTTCTTATAAATCAAATGACCAAATACGTCTAGGTGTGTATCCGGACACTCTTTTTTTCATTGACTTGTCTATCCTCATGCCAATAGCACACCATCTTAATTACTGTAAGTCCTACAATTTTGTTCTATCTCATGACTGTCTTGGCTCTTTGTGGTCGTTTCCATTTTGAATTGGAATTTGGCACTGAATGTATAGACAGCTTGAAGAGAAATCACACTTTTATAATGTTGACATTTCTAATACAAAAACCTAGCATATCCCTTTATTTATTTTTCTCAATAATATTTCATAGTTTTCTCTGTAGAGATCTTACATATCTTATTGCAGTTATCCCTAAGTATTTAATGTTTTTTGGTGTTATTCTAAATTTTAACTTTTTCTGTTTATATTTCACTTTTGCCTTGTCTCTTCCCATGCTTTAATTTTTCTCCCCAGCACTTTTCAGCCTGTCACACACAATTTTATTATTATCGACGTCCTTTCACTAGAATGTAACGTCCGTGGAGAGTGGGAAATTTTATTTGTTTCATTACCGTTGTAACCCAGTGCCCAGGACAGTGCAGAGTAGGGATCTGATAAATGTATTGTATGAGTGAATGAATGAATGTATTTTGAAATGCTTGAACAAGGAAAGGGAAAGAGAAAGGTGGTGGCTAAGAGATTTGAGATTTTTGTTTTTGTTTTATGCTGATGTTATTCTTGATGAATGTGTTAATAGTCTGAGGTAGTCAAGCTAATATTGAAGGAGAAGTTGAAAATATTGAACAGAGTAGGCAATAATTGATGTCTCAATGGATGTAGAAGAACTTTGTCAAAGTGGGACATCTTCTGTTAAGATGCAGGATAAGAAGGCTGGAGGGAGGGAGTAGGTAGTTCTTATTTAGATAATTTACAGATAGCTGCTCAGAAGTCAAAGCCATTCATTTCAGATGGCATAACGTCTCTGGATGATGTTGTACAAGAGCTCATCTGCTCAGAGTGGAGAGAATGACGGATCAGCAGAGAGTTGGAGGAAAGAGGTGAAGGTTAGGAAGAGTCACTGAGTAAAATAAGAATGGAGATTGATCAAGGACAAGTAAGCAAAGGGCACAGCTAAGGTTGGAGACCCTGGATTGGTTGTGGCCCCAAACCACATGATTATATGGTTTTCCTTAACAGTGCCAGTTGTTAAATTGAAGGAACAGAGACTCTACATGGTGGATGGAGATTTTGGGCTTTTCTGGGAAGGGGCAAAGGAAGGAAGTCATGGAGAGTTGAAAGTATTAGTGCGAGAGTGGTTCCAGTGATCAAACTTGTAATCTAAGTTGATAAAAGCAACTTTCTTGAGTAATCAAGAAAATTGAGCTGTTGAATAACAGATTCTGTAATAGAGAGGTTATTGATCTCTTGAGAAGACAAGTTTCTAGCCATCTCTGGCTGTAACTTGAGGAGCATGAACAGTTAGTTTCCCTCCAAACTATACCTCCTTCACTAGCCAACTAGCTCTCTGAAAATCCCCATACTGTTGTCACCCCTAATAACAAATGAAAATCAGGTCATATGATAAACTATCAAATCTATCCACAGCTGTGAGATAAGGGACAGAGTATTTGAAACCAGGTCTGTCCCAGAACATCTGGGAAGCTACACTTCCTCTGCCTATCAGACTCTGTGTTCCACTAAGGATTTTGAAGACTGTTTCAATGCCCCAACGCCCAGTGCTGTTCTTTCACAGAATAAGGCAACTCCAGTGTGCATCAACTCACCAAGGTGAGAGGTAAAATGTGGATGGATTAGGGGTGCTCTGGTTGGCCTTTCATGGAGGATTTCCCAAAGGAAGCAAGTCTGCCCACCTCACCTAGCTATAGCTCAACCTGGCTCTAATTAGGCAAACCCTGGGGTTTCCGTAGCAACTGTGCAGGACTTTGAGGGATACACCATGCTCTGCTTGGTTGCTAGGGAAACAACAGCAGAGGGCACTGGGGAAGCTGGGCACAGCAGGTAGCTGATGCTTGTGAGGCACAGGTCCTGTGGGAAGAGCATTTCCAGCTCCCGAGCTCCCAGTCTGGCAGATTTCACCATTCCTGGAATCATCAGTTACAAACAACAACAAAAACATTCCTTACTTTAGCATGAAGCCTGAAAGCATTTTCTCCTCACTCACCTTTCCTCAGTCAGATTTGTGTGTGTGTGTGTAAGTAACTGGCAAATAATAATTGTAAGATAACTGAATGAAGGTGATTTGCAGCTTAAAAGATGAAGGTTACCTCTTGTGATGTGGGGTGCGTGAGAGGCCTCTGGTCAGAGACACCATTGAGAAAGAGGCCTGCAAAGTTTGAGAGATGTCTCCCACTATTTGCTGAGCAATGTAGGAAAACTCAGACTGAAACAAGAAAGGTGATTAGTTTTCTGTTCGGAAACAAAGAGGCATCGGTGCAAAGTAAGCTACTGTATTCACAGGGGGCAGACACTGTACGTGAGGAATACATTCCAGCTGTATATCTCTCCCCTCTTCACCCCAGTTGAAAAGTTCCAGTTAGTCTCAAGTAGAATCACACAATCTAAAGGAAGTACAGATGCATTAATAACCTGTTCCCAATCTTCTTAAGGATGCAGGAAGAAGATGTCCTGTAGGCCCTAATTATAATATTTGCATTCAATTTTAAAAGATTTGGGGAACTCTCTGAACCTCACAATCTAACAGGATCTTTATTATGCAGAAAAGAAGACTGAGGTCTGAGGACATTAGTTACTCACCCAAGTCATGAAATAGGTAACAGAGAGAAATTGGATCCAAATTTTCTGACAGTATTAATAGCACTGCTTACTGAACACTTAACCCATTTGCCACCCTTTATATATATATTCTCATTTAATCCTCACAGTCATCCAGAAAAGTTGTATTAATATTTCTATTCTGTAGAAAAGGGAACAGCTCAGAGAAGTATTAAGTAAACTACTCAAGGTCACACAGCTAGTTAGTGGTAGACACTGGATTCAAAGCCAGGTGCATCTGATTCTAAGAGCCAAGCATTTTTCACCAGATGACTCAGCATCTCTGACTTCAGAGTCTGGGTGTCTTTCATAGCATGGTATGAAGACCCCTCGGCAGTTGGATATTCATTGTGGAGAAGACAAAGCTGAATTCAGAAGCAAACATTTGAATGTTATCCTAAACACACAGCTCCATCTAGTTTTCTGCCCCACTAAGGGGATTGTGAGCAGTAGAGTCCTGCCCTGTCTGTCCTCTGATACAAATTCCCCTCCTCTTCCTGACCCAGCTTGAACGTGTGCTTCACACCTTGCCCTCACCTCTGAATGCCATCCTTTTCTATATGTTGGGCTCAAATTTGAGCTCTCAACTCTGACCCCCATACAAATTCTTTACCATCTTTGTTTCCCCTCATTTTAATCTCCAGGATTATGTACTATGATAGCCTTTTTCTCCATGCATTTTCTTTTCTAATAAACAAGATGACCTGAGATAAGCTGTCCTCCCTCTTCCCTGGTCTTACCTCCATCTTCTCCTGAGTTAGTAAGGAGCCCTTATGTAATTAACTGGTTTGGAAAAAGGAAGATTTTAATTTATAGAAGTCTTGACCAAAACCTAATTTGAGGTAGGATGGAGATGCATTGTCCACTCCCATGATGCTGATGCTACATGAAGTCAATTAAATTTATACAAAAAACTTCTCTATCATTAATCCTTATCCTCCATCCTAGGAAACAACTGTCACCAGCACTTGTGGGGTCCCCTTCCTAAGTTCAGTCAACAATATTATGATCAATATTACAGACCAACTCATCTCCTATGTTGATGATAATAGGTCATAGCTTCTATAAGCACTCAGCTGCTTTCTGCTGGGCTCATTCATTTATCTGTAGTCAACCAGTTACCTCACTTTGGCCCTCCATCTCAGGAGAAGGACAAAAGAATTAACATTCAGAATATCCATTACATATTAAAATATTTTTATAATGTCTGTGAGGGAAGTTACTAAAGTAATGATGTCTCTATATCTGTAGCCCTGTAAATATAGTGGGTGTCAGAATGTCTCTCCTTTTCTTTCCCTTATCTATTTTTCAGTTCTGTTTTTTCATACAACATAGATTTTATAGCATGGCTTAATTCAATCAATGGCACATTAGCAAATGTGAACAAGTGGAAACTTGAAAAGCCCTTGTGCTTGGGATTTGCCCTTTCTTGCTGTTTTCAGAACCCTGAGACCATTATCATGTTAAAAAGCCCAAGCTAGCCTGCTGGAGAGTGAGAGGCTATTATGGAGAACTGAGGCGCCCTAGCCAGCAGTCTGCCAATAGGCAGACACAGGATAGGGCCATCCTGGATCATCCTGCCAGCTGACTGTAGATCCTTGAATGAGCCCAGCAGAAAACAGCCAAGCTGACCTAGACAAAAGACCCACCCAGCCAATCCACAGAATCACAAGCTACATAAATAGATGTTGTTTCAAGTGTCTATATTGTCGGAGTGCTTATTATGCAGCAAAAGCTAACTGATGGAGTGGGGAAAGAGATAGTGATGAAGTCAGGATGAGGTCACAGTCTGGCATTTATTTAGCCTCAGTTTCAATGTCTATAAAATATAAATAATTATATTTCCCAGATTTGTTATTAAGCAAGATGGGAATGATTCAGAAGAGAGAAAAAAATATAAAATGCGGGATGGTCATTGGAGAATTGCCAGAGTGATATCCTTGAGTAGGGAAGAGGGCATGCAATCTTGTTCACAAGTGGAAGGGTGAGTCTAAAACAGGAATCAAGACAGTTCTCTATTTACAGGCCAAAGGCTGGTAGATGCCAATAAATAAACAAATGTACATGGTGGGGGAAGCATGGGGAAGTTCTCTTCTGATAATGTCTATATTTTTAATGAAATGAAAAGCAAGGTCATCTGCTAAGAATGAGGATGGAGGAGGAGACGTTGAAGGTTTTAGGAGAGAGAAGACAATATTAGATATCTATCTGGACAAGTTTTAGAGGGAATACAATAAAGACTGACAAACATCAATGTGTGTTACGTGTTAAATGTTAATTTATTGAAAAATATTGTGATGCAACTATACCATAAAGTGCTATACAATTAAAATCATATTTTTAAATGACTGATTAAAGTCAAAATATTTGAAAGTCAAAGTTAAGAGCAAAAAGTAGGATACAAAACTATATGTAAAATATGGCCACACAAAAATATTTTCACACAAGTGGATAAAAATAAAACTAGACATAAATATGCCAACACGTTAACAGTAGTGTTCTCCGGGTATGGAAATTTCAGTAACTTTTATAACTTCTTTAGACTTTTCTGCATTTTCTAAATTTCTTACAAAGAAGATGTTAAAAAAATAGGAAAAGAAACAATTGATGCTATTCTGATAACAAACTAACAATGGGAACAACAATTTCTTCCTTCCCTTCCCCTGCCTCCTAAAGGCAGATTTGAAATACTGGAAATTTCCAATAGTGGTCAAAGTGCAATGGGAAAATAACAGAGAACACAGAAAATAAAAGAATCACAGAAGTATAGACCAGTTCATAAAGTATAGGAGCTTTGTTCTTAGGGCTGTCAAGCCCTTTCTTGTTTGCTACTGTTCTGAGATATTTATGTTCGCTCCCCAAATGGTCAGCAGCACTTCACATTTCCCTACCTTGATTTTATACCTCCCAGCCAGAAGCCTGCCTCCAAGTGAAGGATGCAGGTATGTGAATTCCCCAGTGCAGGAGGCCAGCAGGAAAACCTGGAGTTCCTTCAAGGTCAAGACCGTGGGAGGAAAGCCTCAGTCCACAGCATGCCTGGGTTTCTCCTTTATTTTGACCTCTTGGTTGGAAGACATGTTTCATAACCGCCACTTCACCATTCAGGTGAAACCCTCCCCCTACCCACAGTTGTAATATCCACAGAGTAACATTTTGGTTATAAAATAGCCATATCCAGCAAAAAATATTTTTTGACATCAACTCTAAGCTTGAGCTACAATTGTGGACAAAACTGAATCCCTATCATGAATATTAATATGATGTAGAAAAAGCATAATATAGTACAATGGCTTTCAAATTCTTTTGACTGTGAGAAATACAATTTATACCACATCCCAGTACATGCACACACACACACACGCGCGAATGTGAAGACTAAAATAAAAGTTTCACAGGACGATGCTGGCTCTTACTACACATGATACGCTCTGATATTTTAAAAATTCATTTTATGAGTCATGAATAGGTCACAAACCAAGTGTTGAAAAACTCTGTCGTAATAAAAAGGACAGAGGATTTGGAATCAGAGACCTGATTAAATTCCCAACTCTGTGGTTGATTGGCTGGGTGATCTTGGCACATTATTCAACCTTTCTTGGTCTCAGTTTCCTCATCTATAAAATTGAGCTAATAGCACCCATTTCAGAGGGTATTTCTAAGGATTAAATATTATAATATGTGTGAAGTTCTTAGCACAGTCCTAGTACATACAGAACATTTACTATGGGGCAGCTATTGTTATTACTGTTAGTGATATTGTTACTTAGAAGTTATTATATTATGCAAGGTGAGGAATGCAATTCCCTGACTTGTGGTGTAACACAAAATTAGGTGCTCAGTCAACACCTAGGGGAGTCTGGTTCTGTAGACAACGAATGCCATGCTAGGTCTATGTTGCTTAGACAGGGAGAGAGGGACTGGGTTATGAATATCAGCACTGATCCTGCCAACAAAGGGAGTGGATGCAACAGAAGCAGGCAGGCATCTCCCATCTGTAAGAATATTCTGTCCCCTTTTTCTTTTTCTCTGTTGGTTTAAGAAAATTGTAGACAATGTAGCATAACCTTATGATTTAAAAAAAGGTTGTAGAAAAGGAAAAAAGAACATGTATTCAATGAGGAGGGTTCAATTTAACTACTCTAAGGACTGTCATGCATCTTTGAAAAGTCTTTTAAGAGAAAAGCTGGCTGATTTTTAAAAACATTGGGACTCCAGTGTTTTAAAAACCTTATAATCCGGGGTCATGGTGATGTGAGCACATACGAAAACTGTTCAAAGAGGGAAAACAAAGTCCATCTAAAGAAACTACCTGGGAGCACAGAGGAAAAGTTATTCGGAGAAATGACCATGACTTCCTGTCTCATTCTGAGGGAGCAAACGGCTCTGACCCACACCACTCGGTGAATCTTGTCTACCTGCAAAATAGCTCCATAATTCATCTCCCTCCAGTAAGAGATGGTGGAGATCGGCTCTCTGTCTGTTAATTGACTGTCTAATAATTCAATATGAAAGAGATCATTAGAAATCCTTTTAAATGACTTACAATTCAAGATGAACATTAACATATATATTTTCTCTGTTCAACAAAAACTTATTAACCAAAAAAAAAAAAAAAAAAAAGGATGAAGACGAAGAAGAAAGAACATAGAATAAAGAATCTTTTCCCCCTTTTGGAGTTATCCAAAGCATTTACATTAGCCTGAGTGTGACAAATGGATGTGTCACCTGGCTGAGAGATAAGAATCTCTGACCTTCCGATGCTTGAGTGAGCCATTAGGGCAAATTATGAAAAAGCAAATTTCAGTGCTGAGGGATTACGCCCTTTTAGGATCTCAAATGCTGGATCACCTGTCGTTCCTCTCTTTCTCTGCCCCCTCCCCTTTTGACCTTTATCTAGCTTTTTAAAACTATAATCCGGATGAATGGGAATTCATGCTTGGTGATTTATAGGGTTTACTTATGTAAGCTGGTAAATGATCCAAAATTACTTAAGTCTCTTCTCACGGCCAGAATTGCTGTTTCGTGATCTGGATGAAAAGAGAGATGCCTTGCTAAATCAGATGGGCAGGTGTGCTTTTGGGACCTACTGAACCAACTGGCAGTTTCCATCAATTGTACCCAGTAGCTAGAAATTCTACAAAGAGAGAAACTCTGTAGAAGGTTATTGTCATTGCATTTTGAACTCGTGCGAACAGTTTGGTGGAATTAAATCCAGACCCTTCATTTGCACTCATTTGCAGTGCATTTAAAGTGTCAAGAAGACTGAAGCACCTTGCCCAATGTCACAAGGCCAGTTGGTGGCAGGCTAAGCCTCCTGACGTTTGGTCTAGTGCTCCTGTCAGGATACCACAATGCCGTACCTGAAGCAGAATTCTTCCTATTTCCCTGATTCACAGGAATCTGGATGGACGTTTCCCCAACGTTTTTGTGATAATCAAGAAATTACTGATTGTTTAGATGTGCATGATCTTTTGCTAATAGAAAGTGAAATAACCACACTCACAAACCAGAATTTCTTCACCCAGAGAACTATCTTGGAAAGGAAAAAAAATACAAAACACAATGACTGCATACAGATTATTTCTCCACGGAGGGAGAAGCCATTCCAGAAGCATTAATTTTCAAGCAAATTGACTAATATTTTCATGTGTTTGGGTTAAAATGAAAACAGATCATGGTTTATGGATTGTATCTAAAGTCAGAAAAGAATTTTAACATCGCTGTGTGTTTATGAAGACCTAATTCTCACATGTTTATCAAACATGCAGACGGGATATTTTCTAGTTCTTTCTTTTCAATATTTTGTTAGTTTTATTAATGTCCATTGTACCATTATTTCTATCTTGTTGGGAGAAGACAGAGGAAAATGTGGAGAGAGATATAAAAGAGAAAACAAGGGGTGGTATGTGGAATATTGCTATAAAAGTAAGAAAAAGTAGAGTGAAGAGTTGTAAGAGAAAAGTCAAGTTCAAGTTCAGATTTTGAAGACATTTGTGTCCTGTTTCATAAAATCATGTTACTCTCCTGATAAAGAAGAAGAAAGGAGAAATGTTTTATGGGCTTGTATTTCCTACCCAGTAAAGTAGGTATTTACAACCTGTTAACAACCTACCTTTCCAAATGTCTAGTCACTCTGCCCTGCATAATGTTTTCTGGTTAAAATTTTTTATTCATCATTTGCCAAATACTGTATGCCATTCATTTTTATATCTTTCTATGTATGCCTGTAAATACCTGTTTAACTTGGAATATCTTTCTCTCGTCCACCTACAAACTTCACTTTTTCTTTAAAACACAGGACATTATTCACTCCCTCTAGCCAGAATTAGTCCCACCTTAATCTATGCTCCCACAGCATTTTTTCCACACATTTTTAAATACTATTTGCCATATTTGTTAAAGGTATTCATTGATGATTTTATTTCCTTTGATAGAATATGAATTCCTTAAAGTTAGGGATGCGTGTTATTTATCATCCCTGTATACGCCTGACACATGGTTAATACATGTTTGTTGAAATGAATTTGTGTATGCATTCTCGTATTCCCTGCAAGAGAGTAGGGAACAGATTTCAGCCCTTCTGATTGATATTGAAGCCCAGTTCTCTTTGTTGAACTGCTCAGATTCCTTAACTCTCCAGCTCTGTTTCAGTGCTTCCTCACCCACCCCAGCTGGAGCAGTCATGCTCTAGTGAGTCCAGATGGTTGGCATGGGCTTTGGGCAGCTGGGTGGGGAACGCACCTTCCATCTGATTGCACTCACCATGGGTGGGCAGGTGCCCTCTGTCAGGATGGCTGCAACCAGAAGCCAAATAGGTGGTTCACGGAGGTAAAGGCAGTGAACGGGAACTGCCGTGTTTCCAATCCCAAGGTTGACTGGAGCTTAGGAGATACTATGTTGACCTTGAAATAACTGGTCCCTCCCTGTCCAGGTCATTTCCGTGATCACTGGCTAAGGGCTTGGCTTCTTCCTCAGATGCATTTCCCTTCAATTCCATATCCAGCTTGAGAAATAAGTCATCAAGAACCACAATGCCTTGTGTGGTCAGTTGTCTGGAGTGCTACCAAATTCTCCTTAGGTGGTGGAGGTTTATAATGCCACAGACTATGTCCAGATGGGCAATTACAGGTAAACAAAGGAGGTAGAGAGGCCAGCTTCATTTGACTCCGGAGAGCTCTCCGAGGGGCTGATCAAGCTCTTTCCAATCTGGAGCCTTCCCTGATGTGTCTGATCGTTCACACCACTTCCAAGCCACCATTATTGCTCCCAGGATTTTGCAATAGCCTCTCAACTGGTTTCCTGGCTTCTGCCTTTCTATCTCCTTGTATTTCCCTCCTAATAAAGTATTTTTTTCTTTTCAGTAAAACTCAGTTCAGGTCATTCCACTGCACAAAACCCTCCAATGGTTTTCCATTTCCCTCTGAGTAGACGCCAATGTTATTTATAAGGCGCCATGTATCTTAGCTCCCATTACCTCTCTGACCTCATTTTCTATGCTTCTGTCCCTCCCTTTCTCTACTTTAGTCCCACTACCCTCCCTGTGGATCCTCAAACATTCCAGGCCTCCCTATTCATCTTCAAACATTCTAGGGCCTTTGAACTGGCTGTTCAGTTTTGCCTAGATTGTTCTTTCCCCATCCCCCCCTTACATAATTGCATAACTACCACCCCCACCTCCCCTCCTTCAAGCCTCACCTGACCACCCTTTCTAGAATCAAAGCACTCTTCCCCAAGACAAAGCTAATCACTCTTCCTGTATTATTTTTGTCTGTAGTACTTGTTACTAGCTGATGTACATATTTTACTGATTTATTGTTTTATTGTCTATGTCTTCCCTGTAGAATGCACACTCCAGGATGGCAGGATTATCTGTGTTTCATTCACTATCATACTCCCAGTGCCCAGAGCAGTGCCCGGAACATAGTAAGCAATATCTCTTGAATAAACACAAGATATTGGACAGGTTAATCACAGTGTCTGCTACATACACAATTCTCTTTTTAATAGAAAAAATATTATCCATAGTTCTTGCTGAGATAATCCTTTTTTGCTTCAGCAGTGGCCATGTTCTGTACCTCATAACTCTTTGTTCCATCCTCCTTTACTTCTACCTTAATTGATTGGACCAGGGGTGGGCACATGACTCAAGGGCAATCTGCCCATAGACTGCTCAGTGGTCTGGATGAAAAAACTCTAACCTAACAGGGATCACAATGATTATCTAGGTTAATTAGAGACTCTCTCCTAGGAATCTAAAGTAGGAAATAAGAGAGGAATTCCTCAGATGGAGGAGAAGGGGAATACAAAGAGGGAGAAAAGAAAATGACTCCCATGAACTTCAATGCCCTAGGACTGAGGGCAAGGAACACTTGCTGCTGAAGGAGTAACCCAGCTGTGAAGAGTTTCTAGAGTTCTCTGAGAGTCCTGTCTTTCCTATTATGTATGACCTCACAATAAATCCTTACAAAAAGAAGTTGTAAAGTCTCATCTTTGCCTAAATCAAGCAACCTAAGTTTACCTGGCTGCAGATCATTTTTGTCTGATTATCAAAATACTGTTCCAGCTTAGGCCAAAGAATCTTCCAGACTAAAATTTCTTAATAATAATATGCAAAACTTATTGAGCATTTAGTATATATCAAGAACTGTGCCAATGACTCTATATATTCTAGCTAATAATACTAGGAAGTGTGTATATATAAATATTCTGAAATTCATAAAATGTTGCACAAATATCCAAGTCACTGTTTTCTTACAACTGGACCACCAAAACAGCCTTCTATTTGGTTTCCCTGTTTGCGTTCTTGTCCCAGTACACACTGTAGAGGAGACAGAGAAACAAGAGTAATTTCTAAAGAGAATAATCAAGTTATACCAGTCTTCTGCTCAAAACCATTCAGTGGATTCCCATCACATTTAGAATTAAATTCAGGCTCCCTAGATAGCCACAGGGTCCTTGAATCTCCAGTCACTACCTCCCTTTCTGCCTCACGTCTCCCAGAGCAAGGAGAGCCTCGCTCTGATGCTTCAGTCAGCCCACCTCCACAAGCCCCTTAATTTTGCCTTAGTTTTCTTGTACCAGCTGATCCCTCTGTTTCGCTGCCTTCTTCTCAATGTTCAGGCATTAAATCAAATACCATCTTCTCAGAGAAGCTTCTCCAGCCATTCTCTAGACCTGCACTATCCAACTCAGTAGTCATCAGCCACATACGGCTATTGAGCACTTGAAATGTGGCTTGTCTGAATTGAAATGGGTTGCAAACGTAAGTGTAAAAAACAAACCGAATTTTAAAGACCTAGTGTGAAAAAAAGTACAAAACATCCCAGTAATATTACATGTTGAAGTGATGATATTTGGCATATATTGGGTTAAATGCAACAATATTAAAATTGATCTCGTTTTTTAAACTTGTAAAGGGAGCTACTAGAACATATGTGGCTTGTATTATATATTTCTATTGGACAGCACTGATGCATACCATTACTCTGTTTATTTTCTTCTTAGCATTCATGACTCTGAAATTATTTTACTTGTGTGTTTATTTCCTGACTCCACCACAAAAATGAAAGCCCCAGGAGAGCTGGAACTTTGTTGTGTTCACTGCTATATTTCAAGCACCAGAATAGTGACTGGCAGATAGCGGATGCCAAGTAAGATTCATGGATGATTAATGAGTAAAGTAATGGGGACTTATTTTTTATCAACTCTTCTCTCCTTTCAATGGATTATGTTCAATTGTGTCCTGATGTCTTTGGATTAATAATAATTCTTTTCTATTATGACATTACTGTTTACATAGACCAAGAATCAGCAAACTTTTTCTGTAAAGGACCAAATAATGAACATTTTAGGCTTGCAGGACAGACTGTCTCTATCACAACCACTCAGATCTGCCTCTATGGCGTAAGTGCAGTCATAGACAATATGTAAACAAATGAGCTTGGATGTCTTCCCAATAAAACTTTACGAAAAACAGTGGTGCGCTGGATTTGGCACATGGGCAGTAGTTTGTTGGCCCCTCCTTTAGACAATTCAAAGATAACATTTTAACCACAAACACTTTTGAATCAATTAATACATATATATCGAGCTCTTGCCATATATAGTGCTGTGGGAAGGACAGAAACGAATACGGTATGTTCCCAATCTTCAAGTGCTTATATATTAGCAGTAGAAACCAGATATGTAAATAGTTACATAAAATTCTTAATAAATATGTAGATATTAAAGCCATAGCCAAAAAGCCATGTATAAAGGGTGATGACTCTTTCCATACCCTGATATACTGGGAATACTGAGATGGATGTGGAAAAACTATAGAACTTGGACATTCAACTAGCAAGAAAGACCTCACTTCAACTTAAGTGCCGTGGAGAAACAACAGTTTGTTCTCCTGGGTAACAGTAGAAGAAGCTTTGGGTTCTGCTGAAATCTTTTGAAAAGATGCATCTTTGTGCCAACTGAGTAGACAGACAGAAATTCTCTAAGATGTTTAGCATAAATTTTTAAGTCTTTAGGAGAAATACCTTCCTAAAACATCTAAGTCCGACATTTTTTGCTTTCCATAAGGTCAATTCAATGTTTTCTTACAAAAAGTGGAGTAGGGAAGGCAAGTCTAATGCCATTTGAATTCGAGTGACCTAATGGACTGGGCTCACTCAGTAACAAGACAGTGATTTTAATATTTTACACTTAGATCTCAGGGTATCATGATGTATCTTCAGCTTCTCCAACATGTAGAATTACCCAGGACTTTCTAATAGGACCTAATGAGTATGAGCACTTTCCAGACAGAACTGTAAATTCTCTGAAGAACAGGTAAGATCTCACTAGTTTTGAACCAATAGTTCATTTCACAATCTTATTGAATTAGCCTCCTAGTTATTGAATATAGTCACCCATTCCCCAGGTAAGATCTTGCTTAACCTGGTAGTTTCAGCTTCCTGGACACACTCCTTCCCTCAAATGGGAGGATGGGAGGGAGAAGAGGAATGATCTACAGCTTAAAGCCAACCTTACTGTTAGCCAAATTTGCTTTCATTGTCTATTAATGTGCGAAGCCTATCTCTCTCTCCTTCCCTCTCCAACTCTCTCTCTTTTATTATCCGTCTTGCTGCTGATGCAGCATCACTCCTGCGGTTTTTCCAGGAAACAAAGGTGATTACCAGCTGAATGACAATTGGGTTAAACAAGTCCGCGTTGGAGAGCCAGCTGCTGAAATCTGACATTATAACTACCACTTACAGCGGCATTTCTGGAGAGGAACTTACATATAATCATTGAAGTCACATCCTCTAGTGCGTGTCTATGCACGAAGGACAAAGGGATAAAAAGCGGGGAGGAGGGAGAGATGAATGAATAATAGCATTTGAATAGTGCTTTACAGTTTTTGAAGTACTTAGTATACATTATCATATACAGTATGACTTGGATAAAATACTATAAGAGGGTACCGCCATTCATATATAAGTTACTTTGATGTATACTCATCCAGTTACACTGAATGTTCTCTGTAGGAAGGACCAAAATGGGAGATTAAAGTGGAAACTCAATGCACAAAAGACAGAAAATAGTAATTATTTCTTAAGGCAAGTGATATGCACCAAAGCCACATAACTAGTCTGTCTGGAGCTGGGACCAGGATTGAGGACTACACTTCTGAGTTTCAGTCCCATGAACTTTTCTACCTAGAATTAGGATTAAATTCTGGATGTAGAGGAAACTAGGCAGACTTATACATAAGTTGGATATATTAGCAGAAGATAGATAACAATAAGACTGAAAGGAATATCCCTTATTCAGTTATCCTGCTTGAACAATAGGACCTAACTCTCTACGTGGCATCAATCCTACCTATATATTCTCTTTTTCAAAAAAAATCAAACTTGGAATTGTCAACCACAAGAATTTAAGAGAGTCCTGACTCTCTCACTCCGATGTCCAATCACCATTTTGGACTTTGGCAGAAAGAAGGGAAGAAAAGTAGAGAAATCAGAAAGAGAAGAAGGAAGGAGAGGAGAAACGAAAGTGGAGACTTCCTAGTTATTAAAACCTCAGAGTTTGGAGAGTAGAATTACAGTGCAAAAGATAACCCGGGTTTCTCTTCCATTACTGTTCCTCTTCTGTCTCAAATACTTACCTTTTTAAGTTTTCTTTTCTGCCCCCTGCTTTCTTCAGCTATTGCTCATTTTCCTTCTCCGTTTACATCTTGTGTCCTTAGACCCGCCAACAACTGCACAGGTACTTTTAACTCCCTTCCCAAACTGCCCTCCGCACCCCTACCCCTATTCCCCTCACCCATCCGCAAGGCCATGGGAGGCGGGGGTGGATGGAATCAGCCTAAGTTTTAATTGAGTTCCACATGAATTCCTAATTTGTCAATCACAGGATTTGACTGGGCTAGGCTTCTAAGCGCTCTGATCATTTTGCTGTTTTGGGAGCAGAGAGAGAGAGCTAGAAGGGGCCTGAAAGAGCTCAGCAGCCTCTTTTTAACACAACAGAAGGGAAAATAATTCCTCTATTTCTGGTCATTCTCTCCGCCTTTATCTACAACCTACGCAAAGGGCTTGTCCAAGAAAGCAATCAGGCCCTTACAAGAAGTAATTTCAAATCTCCCATGGGGTCTTTGTATAGCTAAGAGAACAGCCATTAAGAGGTACATGGCCCGGCAGAGTCCTATTCCTCCCTCTGTTGGGCCCAAGGGGGCACAACATATCACAGGAAGGGTGTGAATGAATGAAATCAACTTGCTTTATTTGTGAACGGAAAATGCCACCATGGCAGTGAGAGGTGAAGGCCTTCAAACTGTAGGTTAATTTGGAAAATAATTCTCTTCTACTTTTAGTATTAGTGAGTGCTTCTGAAGCTATGAGTTTCTAAGGACTACCTAAGGGATGTTTGGTACCCAAATGGAATAAATATTTTAGAAAATGTTTTTAAAAATGGTTCAAGACAGGGGCTGGCCCCGAGGCCAAGTGATTAGGTTTGTGCTCACCGCTGCAGGCGGCCCAGTGTTTCATTGGTTTGAATCCTGGGCGCGGATATGGCACTGCTCATCAAACCACGCTGAGGCAGTGTCCCACATGCCACGACTAGAAGGACCCACAACGAAGAAGATGCAACTATGTACTGGGGGGTTTTGGGGAGAAAAAGGAAAAAAAAATGGTTCAAGACAATTCTAACATTAATGAAAATAAAATAATACTTAAATGTTATTTCATATGAGTGTTGTGTTATTTAACAACAAAATTTTATTGAGGACCTACTATGTTCCAGACACGGTTCTACATGCTGGAGATAGAGCTGTGAACAAAACAGTCCGTGCTCCTTGGTGCTTAGAGGGGGATTTATTGTTGGACAAAGTGAGGAGTGTGAGAGAAGAGTGTTGTAAAGGGTTGTGAGCCAATTTGGTCATGTGCAATATTTAGGCTATCCTCCATAGATCGTTGTAGCCACTGAAGCAGTCTAAATTTGTGAGGGAAGAGCTATTTTCTCACAACCTCACAGCAAATATCTGAACAAAGATTGTTATAATGAACAAAGGTCTCAGATCAAACTATGTAACACACGTTTATTGGCCAAACGTTCTTTAGCAAGAGGCACAAAATGCTTCCTAGACTCATCTAGGCACATGCAATGGAGTCAAGCTCTCACACACTGTAAGAAAAATTAACTCTGGTAGAAGTGGCAACTTTTCCAAGGTAGAAGGCAGGATTCTATGTGCTATAGTCAGAATCTTGCAATTAGAAATCTTAAATTACTGGCTGGACAGAGATGACTTAGGGATCTAACCTCAGGAGACGCATCTCTAAGAGCTGGATAGTATAGGCCTCAGAGGAATATTTACATGCAAGGATACGTAGACTCTCTAAGCTCTTTAAGCCAATCTTTGTATGTTAAATGCTTTAATTTCACAAAAGACAACCCATTTCTAACATCATCATGCTAATTAACAGGTTACTAGTTTTACCAAGCAAAATCAAATTTGACATCCAGCATGCTAATCAGCAAATGTTGGTTGTCCAATGAGAGAGGGATAACAGAAAGGAGAAAAGCTTGCAGTGGCCAGATGTGGAATGAGGTGCTGACTGGTAGAATGCTGGATCACTATCCCAGGACTGGAAATTCTTGATAGTATGTTAGTGGACCATTCCCCAAATTCAAACTTAACCTAATTACAATGTTGTTATAGTCCTACTGATTATACTTATTATTCTAAAGTAAATTATAGATCTCAAAAATAGGTGGATGGAGAGGCCACTAAGAAGAATTCCAGGTTTTGGCCTGAGCAATGGAATAGGCTTGCAACTTACTGAGAAGGTATAATGCATGGGAAGTATAAATTTGGGGAGAAAATCAGAAGTTCATTGGAAATGGCTATTGAAGATCATGTGGAGACGTTAAGTTGGCGTGTTAATAAACAAATCTAGAGCTCATAGTCAGAAATAAGACTAGAGATATGAATTTAGAAATCATCAGGCTCTTCATGGTAATTAGAGTCCCAAAATTGATGAAATCACTTAAAGAATAATATAGAAAAAAAAGAGGTTCTGGGAAGCAAAGCTTGGGGGCACTTCAGCATTGAGTGGTCAGGATAATAACAATGACGATTGTGATGATGGATAAAGCAAACACGTACATAGTGCTTATCACGTACTAGACAGAATTTCAACACTTTAAATACATCAGTTCATTTAATCCTCAAAACATTATCATGAGTCAGATACTATTATTAATCTGTTTTACAAAAGAGGAAACTCAGAAAAGTTAAGTAATTTGTAGAAGGTCGCAATTAATAAGGTGAAACCATCAAAGGAGGCAGAGAAGGAGCAGCCGGTGAGAAAGGAGGAGAGCCAAGACAGTGATATCACAGGGCTACGCGAAGACAGTGATTTATGAAGACAGGAAAAACCCACTCTCAAATGGTTTTAGGTCAAGTCAAAATAGTTTAGAGGCTTGACTATTGGTGACCTTCCTAAGATCAGTTTTATTGGAGTGGGGTGATAAAAGCCTAATTGGAGTTGATTCAAGAAAGAATGAGAACAAAAATGAGATAGAAAATATAGAAAATAATTTTTAAGGAGTTTGCTGTAGAGGGGGTAAAAAATAAGCAATATATAAAGATGGAAGTGGCATATTTGTATACTGATGAGAATGACTAAGAAGCGTGGAAAATTTAGATGGCACATGGTAGAAAATTGAAGAGTAGCAATATTTTAGAAGTAGATAGGTTGAGGTCTACATAATATATTGAGGAATTGGTTTTTAGGTAAGGATTGTGGAAAGTTTGTGCATTTAATGGTTGGGGAGGCAATGTATTATATAGGTACATAAGTAGATGGTTCAGTACATTTGGTGGTAGCAGTACAGAAGTTCTCATTCAATTGTTTCTATTTTTTCAGAAATGTTCTTTACTGGCAAGCTGAACAAAAAGTGTATGATTTGATCATATTCACATTTTACTATTTCCTTCAGTAGTGAATTAGGATAATGAATCATAGATTGACCAACAAGCAGTCTCTGGGAATAAAGATGTGTTGATTGGACTTCCAGTATGTCTTCTTTTATTTGCATAGATATTTTTCTGCTAGTATTGATCACAATGTATCATTTTCAGTTTATACCATATCTGCAAAGTAATCAAAAACATTATATTTCCTGTATCATGGCTGTATCAAGGAAATAAAAAGGAATGTCATCAGTTGAGAATGAAGTGGCGAGAAATTGTGGTTGTTTGAGATGTGTGAAGGAGGTATGAAATATAATTTAGAAAACTGAAAAGTGAACTGACAGGGGAAATGTAGGAGAGCTGGATAGCCCTAACAGTCTGCTTGATGTTAGTAGTCATGATTTAGAGGGAAGATATCATTCAAAATCATGGAAAGTGTTAAAAGGGAAGCTTTGCCAAGAAACCAAGATGCAATAGATTCAGAAACCAAAGTGTGGGATCAGAACAAAATGCAAACTTTCAAAAAGGTGACTGTAATGTATGAGTGTTTTCAGTGGAACAGATATGGCCAATGGTAGAAAAAACATCAGCTTGGAGACATTTTATGTCCTGCTTAAGAAGACCGCCTGGAAATGGTAATGGGTTTCAACAGCGAGATTCTGGGTATGGAGTGAAGGAGGGGATAAGGGGATGAAGGCCACCTTAAGGAAAGTCCTGTCCATATTCTGCACAGGAGCTGCAGCTAACAGGGCTCATCCAGGAAAGTAGCACCTATGAAAGCATCCAAGAGACAGTCCTCCTTAGTTCATCTGCCCCTAAAGAGCCCTGAGACTGGAAGACAAGACTACACTGCCCTTGTGGAACTGGGGTCTTTTCCTTTCATCTTCTCTCCCTGAGAGGTGGTGAAACAGCAATATCAAGAGGGAACAGAAGACGAAATGCTAAGTAAGGAAAGAAAACAGAAGGACCCACCAACTCCTTTAGCTCTGTAAGCAGACAGTATACAGGGGGCTATCATGGAAAGATTTGTCACAAAACAAATTTTGCAATGTAATGACTTATTCATGAATTGAGATAGTGTTTATGAACTAAGGTAACCAATGGTTCTATATTAGTAAACAGTAAGTGTGGGAGCCATGGAATTAACCCCTAACCTCCCCGCCCTCACTTTGTCTTAAATCCAGAGTCAAGGAAAGCTTTTCCCGACACAGTAAATCTTAAAGTCACAGTGAAGGATCAAAACAAATACGTGCCTTGTTCAATGTACTAGTCATACAATTTTCCTATCTTTTTAACTTCTTTTCTTATTCTCCTATTAATGTAAAAAATGCTAATTTGCGCATATAGGTTATTGTGAAGCATAAGCATTTATCGGTGGTTCTGTCACAGAGTTCTGGATGTTCACATAAAACAAAACTCAGAAATTGAGAGATATTTTTCACAGCATTTGACAAATATGTGGTGAAGATGAAGGACTCGCTGCACTAAAGGTGTGCAAAGGTGAAGAACCCACCGCACTAAAAGGATGGAAGGTTTAATATTTCAGCCTTCAGTTTCACTGAACTCTGGAAAGTGTTTCTTTGTATTCTTATTGCAGTATTTTGATGTGGTTCTTAAATATTATAAATAATGTCTAATTGCTCTCTTCCTTAAGTGATAATGATCAAGCAATGACAAAAAGTAAGATTTTGGTGACTGAAATGTTTGCACCATAGTTTGAATTTCTAAAAAAATTGCAAATATCTTAACCTCAACCTTTAAAAAATTTGAATATTTTCACACAAAGTAATAGGCACACACTTTATTACCAAGTTAGACCACTAAAGCAAGGCACATGCAGTCTTAGAAATGGTGTGTACTGGCATGCTGAAAAAAAGAAGAGTGTACGATTTGATCATATTCACAATTCATTCTTCCCTTCAAGTAGTGAGTTAGAATAATGAGTCATAGATTGACCAACAAGTAGTCTCTGGGAGTTAAATGTGGTGTGGATAGGCCTTCCAGGATATCTTCTTTTATTTGCATACGTGTATTTCTGCTAGTATTGATCACAATGTGTCATTTTCAGCTTATATCGTATCTCGCAGAGTAATCAAAAACATCATATCACAGCCTGTATCACGGCTCCTTAGTGATTTACAAAATTGTCTCCTAATCCTTCTCCCTCACTAGATACACATCAGGAGCTGTTTCAGATTCTGCACACCTGTCTTTTCATCCACACATAGAGCAAAATACCTGCCTCCAGACGTAAACGATAGCATTTGCTCTTTCACTTGTGCTACTGATGTTTAGTAATGTCCAGATGGTGTCTTTCTATTTCAAAACTACTAATGCTTTATTCTGAGTTATCTCTGAGGAATCCCTTTGTCATTAATATTGCAGAGGTTTCACAGTAAGAGCATGACCTGAACCCACATGGGCTACGCACTGATCCAAGGGGTGTCACTTTGAATCATACCTTGGGAATTTTCTTCTTGTCCCTCTTTTTGATAACAAAAGATTCTTTCCTTTTTTACTAGAAAACACTACTTTAATTTTGTTCAGGGGGCAAACAATCAATTACTTTACTAGAAAGATGACTATGCTTCATTCTATAACAATGCAAAAACTTCAACAACCTCATGCTACTGATTGAGAATAATACACGAGGCGTCGGAGACGAAAGGTGAACGTGTTAGCAGTCCAATAGGATCTAGTTTTCAGAAATTCATCTTCAGACTTTTGTTTGCTCTTTTATTCTGAAGCCTCTTGGTACCAGCACATATTGAGTCCTGTTCCAAGTTTATGTAACTGTGGTTTCCGGTATTTATTGTTACTACTTTCATCAATCTTTCATGTTTCCAAAAGCCGCTCTCAAGACTTTGCCCATTTTTGAGAATTTTGGACACAATGCACCACAAAACAATTGCAATTTAACAGAAATGAGCATTAACAAGGAAATACAAAGAGAATATGTTGGCTCAAATGAACAATACCCCATTAACTGAATGTCATTGGGGTTGAACTTGCCAGTGCAGCCCCTGAATTCACATTCAGACTCTTAAAAAATGTGTCTGTTGGGGCCAGCCTAGTGGTGTAGTGGTTAAGTTTGCATGGTCTCCTAGGGCAGCGTGAGGTTTATGGGTTTGGATGCCGGGCATGGAGCTACACATTGCTCATCAAGCCATGCTGTGGCAGCATCCCATATACAAAACAGAGGAGGATTGGCACAGATGTTAGCTCAAGGCCAATCTTCCTCACCAAAAAAAAAAAAAGAAAAAGAAAAAGTGTCTGTTTAAAGAATGCTACCAAATTTCTTTGAAAATCATAATGTTGCATTTCTAATTTGTGAAATGTAAGTGAAAAAAACCGTTTCCATCTGTTAAACTGCAGGCCATGTTCTAGAGGCCATCAACGATTGGTGGACACACTTTGTGAAGCACTAGTTTATAGTAAATACCTCACAATTATTGTTTGTCCTTGTGAGGTGTGTGTGTGTGTGGGTGTGTGGTATATGCAGGTGGATGGGCTGGTGTATGTATGAGAGAGACAGACCTAACACTTACGTGTTGGACCATAAGAAGATTAAAGAGATGTGTTTGTAAGTCCCACTGGTGAGAAAACTTCAAAGGTGACTAGATTTGGAGTGCCATCTTTCACCCTGGGAAAGTTATGGAACTTAGACAAGCAGGTCAAAATGCACTAGCTCGCTTGAACCATTGACACATTATTTTAGGTGCGATAACTTAGATTTTGAAAGCCATCAGAAAGTCTTGTAGTCTGTGTCTTAAATATATAGGTGTCTATGAATACATAGGCAGAAGGAAAGTATTTCTTCTTACTTCCACTATCATCTTTGCCTAGCCACCATTGCCTCTCTCCTGGATTATTGCAATAGCCTGCAAATTGGCTCTCTACTTCTCCCTCTATACAGTATATTCTCAACAAAAAAGTCAGAGTTCCCTTATTAAAACAGAGATCAGATCACATTACTCCCCTGTTTAAAAGTAAAGTCCTTATACTGGCGTCTATATCTATATACATATGTAGAGGCATATATAAACAGGAACTGCTCCTTTGCCTTACCCCACCTCATTACCTACTATTTTTCTCTTTGCTCACTGTGCTCTGGCCACTTCGCCTTCTAGAACATTCTGGGAATTCTCCTGTCTTGAAGCCCTTGCAGTTTCATTCAGTGAACCTTAAATACCCACCTCTCTTTATATTTATGGGCTTTACTTCCTCACCTCCTTTGCTTCTTAGATCAGATGTCACCTGCTCAGGACACTATTTCTTAAACTCTTATTTAAAAATAGTATCGTCCTCTCCCCTCCATGTTCTTGTTTTGTTTTACTCCATAGAACTTCTTTCCATCATATACTATGTATTTGGTTTATTCTTTTCTGTCCATCTATACCATTACAACATAAGCTCCACAAGGTTCGGAATTTCATCTGTCTTCTTCACTGCTATATTGGCAAGGTGTGGATCATTATTCAGCACATAGTAAGTGCTTAATAAACATTTGTTGAATGAATAATGGAACTTATTGATGGAGACAGAAGGATGGATCTTGGAATGAGCCCAACCTCGATCAGTAGGAGGTAGCACTTCCCAAAGTGACTGGAGATGTGTGTGGTGAAAGTTAGAAGATGAAGACAAGAGGAAGATGCTTTTTTTCAGAGAGAATTATAGGCCAGAAGGCAAGTTTTGTAACTGAATTGTGCACATGAAGCATTTAACCTTGGGCACTGTCCTCCTGGACTATAAATGTTATATATGACTTGCCAGTTTTACTGTCTTGTTTCATATGATGTAATTCCCTTTAGTTTTAGGCAAACATAGTAAAGTCAATAAACCCAAACTCAGTGTGGTAGTTATTTGAAGGAAAACACCCTGCCCACCTCCACAGAGCTCAACAGAGAAGAGGCTGAGTTGTGTCTGAGGAGAGTGTGTGCTGTGATCTTCAGGCCATGAGTGCAGCTAAGTGAATGGTGGCCACAGCAGAGCGTCAGAGCAGTGATCAAGATCACAGCCTGGGAGCAGACAGCAGACAATCCTCTCTCATTCCTAAAAAGACTGCAAATCTTCCTTGACTTAGGATGGAGTTACGTCCTGATAAACACATTGTAAATTGAAAATACCGTAAGTCAAAAATGCAGTTAATACACCTAACCTGCCAAACATGATAGCTTAGCCCAGCCTACCTTAAACATGCTCAGAACACTTACATTAGCCTACAGTTAAGCAACATCATGTAACACAAGACTGTTTTATAATCAAATGTTGACTATCACATGTAATTTATTAAACACTGTACTGAACGTGAAAAATAGCAAGGTTGTATGGATACAGGATGGTTGTAAGTGTATAGGTTGTTTACCCTTGTGATCAAGTGGCTGACTGAGAGTTGTGGCTCCTTGCTGAGCATCATGAGAGAGTTTCGTACCACATATCACTAGCCTGGGGAAAGATCGAAATGCAAAACTGGAAGTACGGTTTCTACTGAATGCATGTCACTTTCACACCATTGTAAAGTCGAGAAATTGTAGGTCAAACCATTGTAAGTCAGGGACTGTCTATGTTTGGAAGTGGTCCTTACCAGGAGGGAAAAACTAACACTCAAGATAACTGTAGGTACAGAAACAAACCCTAAAAATAAAATAATTTGTTAAGTTTCCTTAGTCTTTTGATTCTTTCTCTGGTGCTTGTTCTAAAATTCCAGGCCACTCTTTGTATTCAGCTCATCTTTAACTCAAACATTTACGAACCCCAATTCCCTAGCCTACAATATAGGCTCAAAAATTCTTACATTCTAACTTATCTCAATTTATACGTCTTCCAATACTGTTGCCTCCCTGGATTTTACATGAATCTTCGAGCTTACTGAGTCTAAATTTTAGTAATTGTTAACAGTGGCTCTGTTTTCATCTACTTGGAATTTACCAATAACCCTAGTAAAAGACAATTAAGAGAGGAGAAGCTATATAAAAAAAATTGCTGTGATCTGTGCAGATTGTTCTTTTTTTTCTATCCACAATTCCACAGCCAACAAGAAAATATTCCCCTAAAGAAAACCAGACTGATATGGGTATTTTTCCTCCTCCGTAATGTCTATATTTTCTAAGCCCATTTCATGTTTTAAGAAATGAGAAAAGGAAAAAAAAGTTTATATTAGTTTGAAATAATGTGTGTGATTTTACCATTTAGAAATGAAAACAACCCTGGTTCTTCCAAGAACTCTTAACTCAACCTTTGTTCAGTTCCAACCAGCAGAGCCCAAAGGCTGGACAAGGCTAGCTTTGGAAATATTGTCCAGCTCGGTGAAGTCACACGATATTGCAAATGTTCCATTGGCGTGTTGTTTCTTTCCCCTACAATAATTGCTTTTCTTTTAGATTTCAGTGTTTCCCTTTTGTGTTTACGATAACAGAGGGATGCTTTATTGCATTTCACCAGGCCGGTTGCCATGGTGATCAGCAGTTGCTGTATGCTGTAAAAATAACCCTCCTTCCTTGATAGATTTCACTTGAGTGAAAATAACCCTTAAAAATAGGTTGAAATTTACATACTAACTCTTCCAGCAGGTTCAAGGGGGAAAAAAGAATGAATTACATTGTGATGTGACAAGCTATTAGACTAGGGGCTACTGGATGAAATTTGAAGAGAGGAGTCTGCTGTAGGCCAGTGTGGGACCCACCAAATTTCAGTATAAAACCATCAAATTTTATTGTCTTCCCTTATTAGTGTTGTATGATGGCTAAAAAGATATGTTAGAAAAAATTGAAATATCTGTGGGCATTAGGGATTCAAGAGCTGGTGGCCCATGGATCATATTATGGGTTGGTCTAGACTAGACCATCTTATCTTAAACTGTGTTCCAGAGGACACTGTTCCAGAAAATGTGAATGGAATGCTATTCTAGAACATGTTAATAAAGTGCTCTGTGATCAAATATATTTGAGAAACATAACATACTGTCTTCATAACACATATTATCATGTTGATATGTCTGAGACATTCTAAAGCAAAACCCCACTTATCTATATTTTTTGAGACATTCTAATTTTATTTAAACATGAATATCCTACTAATAACAATTACAAGAATTCCATTTGGGGAAACTTTTCAGATCCGTTAAATTCTTCTTTTGTACGTTTCTAAATGATTTCATGAAGATGCCTTAGCAGACTGAAGGATCTTCTACCAACTTCTTTCACCATGTTGTTGCTCAGGAAAATAAAGAAGAAAAAATACCAGGATACGCGGTAGTGGTAAAGTTGGTATAGATAAACTGGGTAATGAGATACAGGGAAAATATACATAATGGTGTAGTCTCCCAGAAATGAACAAATTGTAGAGTAAAATATATTTCAGAACAAAATCAGAATTCTTACACACCTACTGTAGTAGTCTGAGGTGAATTAAGATATTGAATATCAGCAACATATGCTCTTAAATAATTCTTGATTTTTAAAGTTTATCTAAAGGGTTTTTAGGTATACACATACATTATATATTTATCTCCCTCCAAGATATTGAACCTAGAGCTAATATATTATTGTTTTCCCCCGGTTATCTTTCCACATCTGGCATCAACTGGTTCATATGTCTCACATCATTATTGGCTGTAACATGTTTTTCTCAGCGTAAGTCAAAGTCTAATGATTTATTTTTCTATCTACCTCCCAAAGATTTCTGGATACGAATTGGTCACTTCCTGAAATGCTACTCAGAGCTCTTAACTCTATGTATGTTGAAATCTTCTTATATAGCCAGTGTATTCTTCTTATTTCTCAGTTTATTGATCTGAAGATATCAATGTTTACCAGTATTCTGAAAACTTTCCAAACTTCTTGAGAGTTCTGACCTCTTATCCTCACTCTTTTGGAAGAGAAAGCTGGGGCCGGATCATACCTGTGCTCCTGTGCTATTCTCTACATATCTAAAGAAAGCAATGTATCATGACATTTTACATATATACACATTTACAAATATATATGAGCTCACATACATAACATTTATTGAATTTAGTTCTCAGTGGTGGAAAAGAAAAATTTCTTTCCCTTCAACCTTGATCCCTTACCTCACACCATGCACAAAAATTAATTTGAAATGAATAATATAAAGCTCTAACAAGAAAATATAAGTGAATTTCTTTGCAATCTTGAACTAGGAAAACAGTTCTTAGGACATAAAAAACAATAAACACAAAAGAAAACATAAATTAAACTTCATCAAAATTAAAAAATTCTATCTATCAAAGGACATAATTAAGAAAACAAATAAACAAGCCACAGACTGGGAAACACATTTTCAATACATAAATAACAATGGGCACATATTTAGAACACATAAGAACTCCTACAAATCAACAATAAAAAGACAAATAAGACTATAACATATTAAAAATTGGCAAAAGGCTTGAACACACACTTCATGAAAGAGGATAGAGGTATGGCCAATAAGCATGTGAAATGGTTCTCAACATCATTATTAATCAAGAAAATACAAATTAAAACCTTAATGAGATACCATTTCACACTCATTAAAATGACTAAAATTAAAAAGACTAACAAACTCAAATGTTGACAAAGATACAGAACAATTGGAACCCTTACCTATTATTGATGGGATTTTTAAATAGCTTCCCATTTGGAAAACTCTTCAGCAGTTTCTTCCACAGTTGAACATATATTTAGCCTACAACCCAGGAAGATGAAGATAAATGTATGTACACAAAAAGACTTGAGGAAAAATTTTCACATCAGACTTACTCACTGTAGTAAAAAATTGAAGCAACCCGTATATCCATCAACTGCTGAATGTTGGACAAATTATGGTGTCTTTGTACAACAGAATATTGCCCACCAGAAGAGACTTGAACTACTGATACATGCAGTAACATGAATGAATTGCAAGCACACCATGTTAAATGAATGAAGGCAGGCAAAAAAATACATATTGAATTACTCCATTTATGTTAAGTCATAGGATAGGCAAAACTAGGGTAGGGGAGAGAAATCAGAACAGTGATTATCTCTGAGAAAAGAGGTATAGACAGGAAAGGGAACCTTCTGGAGTGAGGACAATGTTCTGTATTCTTATTGAGGTAGTGATGATATGAACACAAACATTTTTTCAAACTCATCAAACCGTATACTTAAAATCAGTGCATTTTACTCCATATAAATAGTATCCCTATTTAAAATTATTAAAATAGAAAATAACGGAAGAAAAAAAGTCTTTGCTTGTTTTAATTTTATGTTTCATTCAATGGTGTGGATTCTTTTCTCAGAAGTGTTGTTTCTAGTCAGATTACAAATCACAGAAAATGGGATAAATGAGTTCATACAGACAGAGCACACACTCATTATTGTCTTCTCTGTCCAATTAATAGAAGGAGAAAACCAGTACCTTGAACCTTATAGGTGGCCATAATTTTGGAACCCTGATGTTCATTTCTGAACATTTGCCTTAGGGCCCTAGGAAAGTGGAAACAAGCAAAGCAAGAGGGTTTTTAATCCCAGTTTCTGACTTTCTTCATCTGGGATGTTATTTGTAAGGTACTGAACCTCAATGTGTCTTTTCTCTAATGTTCTTCCTACTTGAGGGATGTGAGAGAGAAGACCGAGAAAGAGGAACAGAGAAGCCTGAAAGTTCTTTGTCAGATTCAGAAGGAATATTCTTTTTTTCAAAATATGAAAAACAAAAACCCTCACTTTACCTGTTTTCTAATCGTCACGTAGATTTGAATAGCAAAAAAGATGAAAATGTTTGCTGACAAATATACTGTTAATTTCTCCTTTTTTAGAAGCAATTATTTCATTTTTTTAATGAGGTATAATTAAGATACAACGTTATATTAGTTTCAAGTGTACTACATAATGATTTGATATTTGTATATATTGGGAAACGATCACCAAAATAAGCCTAGTTAACACCCGTTACCATACAGAGTTACAAATTATTTTTTCCTGTGATGAGAACTTTTAAGATGACTCTCTTAGCAACTTTCAGATATGCAAATACTGTTATTTTCTACTCTGGCAAATATAATGTAATTGCGTAATCCTTAATCTTTGGTTTCTCTCTTTGTTATTTAGAAATTTATTTCTGGAAGAGAGTCAAATAATTTTATTGACCCTCTTGATGGCTGGGACTATGCCATATTCACCTCTGCAATGACCACACAAAGAACAGTGGCTAATTCAGATGAGGTCCCCAATGTGTGCTGGTTGGATGAATACACGTATGAATAAAACACTTTTTTTAAAGGATTTGTCCTATGTATTACTAAAGAATAATACTATCATAGTTCTAGTGTCATCAGGGTTTTGATTTTATTTTCACTAATTTCACAGGGAGAATTTCTTTATGATTTTCACTAGAGCATTACTACCACATTTGTTCTCAGTATTTCCACTAGTTTGAGGTATGGAATAGCTAAAAATGACCCATGGCCTTAGCTTTGTGTAAGTAAAATACATTTACATGCCAATCTGGAGTGTAATGAAATTTAATAAGTAAATGTTGATAAAGTGCTGGAATGTGCTAAAGAGTTGGTCATCCTTGCTGTTGAATTTTGAGGGGAAAAAGATCATGTAAAAAGCAATATTTTTAACTGAACGGCTATTAGAGAAAAGCTATTTAAATATCCATTTTAATTTACATTTGGAGCTTTTGTTCCACTCCTTCCCTAAAATATTTCTATTTCATTGTTTTTGATTTTCCCTCCGGAAAGACAGAGACAATGAACGAAAACAATATGACTTGTATTTTTGTAAAGTGAGTACTTTGTTTTCTTTTGAGTGAAGATTCTATTGTGTACTTTGAGGTTGTGCTTGGAGAGAAACAAAGCCTTTGTAATCAAAGGCAAAGACAGCACATTTAAGCATTTAATGCTTGCATCTTGATGATTTCATTATTGACTTCTATTAAGCTCTCTCTGGGCTAAGAACCGAACTCCCCCACAGCTCGACAAAGCTGCATTGCCGGATCTATTTGCTATTAAGTTTAAATCCTCATTTCTCCCCAGGACATGCTTATTGGCTTGGGATGACTTCCTCCTGGTCCTACCGAGACATCTGCAGATGCTGCATTAAGTTTCTAACCCTCTATCCTCTTTACCCCCTCCAACAACACTTTGCTGAATTTCTTCACTCACATATTCTTGTGTGTGTCTCTCCCCTCTCTCTCTTTCTTCCTCTCTCTCTTTTTGTGTCTCCCCAATCTCTGCTACGTCAGCCACTTTCCTCCTGGCCGTGAAGGCCATTCTTAGCTCTGAAACACAACCAAATTCTTCTTGCAAGGTGAGTCCAACCATCAGAAGTAAAGTAATGAGATTATGATTAAAAGTACACCTTGATAGTGGAATATCCATCAACCTGTCACAGAAATCTTATCTCTGGGGCTAGTCTCATCAATCTGACCTTTCAATTACTATCCCCAGTTCATGACTCTAAGTATATATAACTCTGAGATGGAGTATGAGATATACAACTCTTTGTTCGGTACCTACAACATTTCGTACAATTCTTTTTTGCAGAATCTGGAGCCTCCTCTTACAGTAAATTTCATTAGAATCAAACCTGGTCATTTTTACTTTGATTTGTGTATTAAGCTAACTCCAGCTGCTATACTATATAGAGTCTTCAATATTAGGGGCTAACACAATAAAAATTTATTTCTACTCAAGTAATAGTCAAAGAGGGTATCCTTAGTTGGCAAGTGGCTTTCTTCCTCATGGAGATTCAGGGACTCACCTGCCTCCATCTTGCAGATCTGCCATCCTTGCACCAGGGCCTGGGGGTATTCTGCATTTAGTTAGCAGATGAGGAGAGAAACAGAGGAGATAACTGAACTGCTTCTCAAAGGCCCCCACCCTGGTGTGAAACACATCACTTCCCCTCACATTCATGAGAACTAGTCATGTGACCTCAACTGGATATAAGGGAAGCTGGGAAATATCATCTGAGTTGGGGCAGCCATATCCCACCCACAATTTACTGTGGAAGGAAGAGCAAGAGCCTTTGGTGGAGTGAGCCACAACCCCTTTCTGTAACTCAAATAAATTTTAAAAATATTTATTTAATCCTGTTTTAATCCTAGGAGGCTATATTTTTTATTAAATTTTAATTTATACCTGCATTCTGTTTCTTCACATACACACTCCAGAAGAAAATCTTTCTTGAATTTGTGGTGATGATACCACACAAACGGAGGCCATTCTACAACTTGTTAATATGGAACTTGATTACATCTTATAGGTATTCCACTTTACAAGCTGTTGACTCAATTTGATTGTTAAGAAGCACTCATGTCTGCCTTAACCTCAATCTAATAGCGCTTGTTAAGTATCTTTCTGTGCATAAATAAAGCAGAGTGCCTTAGTGCAAAAGACCCACCCATAGTTCATTAATGATCTTTCAAAAGGATTTGCATCCCTCTGTATGCAAAGTAGACTGTAGACCACTCACATATCTCACTGACCTTCTTATCCTCAGTAAAAACCTCTGGAGACAACAAAGAACCATGGAAAAAGTACTGGTCTGAGCATCAGCACCCCAGTCCTGGACTTCCTCATCCACAATCACTGGGCAGGATGTTTCTGTGCCTCAGCTTCCTTCTCACTCAAATGATAAAGTTGAAGCAGATAAGGTCTTAGATTTCTTCTGCTGCTAATATCCCACACTTCTTTATCCCTCTGACGTCAAAAGACATTCTTCCAAAATCAAGAGAGAGGAGAGAAAAGAACGTTTTTATTGCTAATGTATCATGTGTCTGGTTTAGTAATCTTTAGAAGTAGCGGATCAGCTGTTTTTCCCTTGGAGACTAGCAATAAAAATACCACATATAGTAAATTGAGAGGTCTACTCTTTCAAAAGGTTGAGTAAGAATATTTACAAAACCAATTTATCACTTCAGAAACCACTAAGTACTTCATGTTCAGAGTTACATGCAGACAGTATGGACTGATATTGCTGCAAAGAGATCCAGCATATTTGTCATCTTATGCTCAGTCTTCTGGCTCACCTGGGTGGAGCAACAATTGAAAACCACTGCCTTCAGACTTCAGTGTGCAAACACACACACAGACATTCTGTCTAAGGATGGAGTACACCACTAATGGATAAACTCTGTTCTTGCATCTGATCACCAGCTGCTGGACACAGCAATTACTCCTATAAAATGCCTAATTTTTCATAGGGTATTAAACGTGGTAGCAGCTCATGGCCAGATGTGTAGCTGTCTTAAAGCAATAGCGCTCAAGTGAGGAGTAGAGAAGGAGCCAAACATTACTGACGGAAAACAAGCAAGAGTTCCAAGAAGGATAGCATTTTCGCTTTTGACGACAGGAAGCAATGCTCGGGATACTTTAGAATTAGAGTTCTAGAAGTGAAGAGGACTTCTGTTTTGACTAACAAGAAAGATTGCCAATCCAGTAATGAGCCAATTCCTATCCTTCTGGGCTTCATTGTTCCTACGGGCTTTATCTTGTATTTTGAACAGTACTTGGAAACTTCTTAGGACTATAGATTAATCACTTCTTCTAACTGAATAATGCTTATTGGAATGTTCTGAGAAAAGGGAGGAGGCACATAGACATCCAACAATTTAGGAGGTTTGAAATATAAAGAACCCTGCTTTATAGTTTTAAACTCTGTTTAACAATAATAACTATCATTAAAGAAGTGCCTATTATGTACAAATTCTATTGTGGTTCTCTATATACTTACCCATTGAGCTGCTATAACACCCCCAGGACAGATATTTTACAAAGAAATTGAGGCTCATAATATTGTAAAAATTTTCCAAGGTCAAAAATTTGAACCCATGCATAACGCTCAATGCTTTTCCTAGTATCTCTTTCCTCTTTGTTTCGTTTCATTCAAGAAAACTGCTTTTCCTTTGGGTAATGAAGAATCAAAGGAGGAAAGGATATGGGGAACACTTAGGGAGTTAATCAAGAATTTGAAGAATGCAAAATTAATATCTTCCAACTAATATGCCCATAAACCGGCAGTTAAGATTTTTTGACACTTAAATGATTGAGGCAGCTCTGTAAAATTTAAGCATCTGAGAGTTAAATCAAGACTGAAAGCCTTTGCATCTTGCAAATGGAAATTGAGTGAGAGAAATAGTTAACTATACTTTGAAGAACTTGAACAAAGATTAAATGAAGCAGTGCTTGCTAATAGGTGTATACATTGCGTAGATACTGAATTCTAGATAATAGATTTTATTTCCTTGTATCTTGGTCTAAATTGTGTATACCTTCCAAGTAATGACAGGTAAATACTTATGATCTTTTTATTTTATTTCATTTCATTTATTTCTCTATTTTTGCTGAGGAAGATTCACCCTGAGCTAACACACACTGCTAATCGCCCTCTTTTTGTTTGTGAGCCACTGCCACAGCATGGTCACTGACAGACAAGTGGTGTAGGTCCACACCCAGGAACTGAACCTGGGCCGCTGCAGCAGAGCACGCTGAACTTAATCACTAGGCCACTAGCGGTGGCCCTTATGCTCTTTTTAAATGATTTGTTGTATACAAAACTCATAGTTTTTTAGAAAGTGCTATTTTTTTCTTAGTTGCTTGTGTTGGAAAAAAATGTTACATTGACGTAGTTAGTTACCACTATCTATCTTGTAACAGATACAGTTTATAAAGAAACAACCTCCAATTTTAATTTTGCAAATCTAAACTTATAAAGTTATAGAAAATTGCATTATTAAGTTTATTTTCTAGGTCCTATCATTTCACAGGAATTTCTGTATTCTATCAAATCTCATAATTTTAGAATTCTAGAGAACTTACAACTCATCTAGTATGTTGTTTCTCAAACTTTTCCTTTTTTTATTAACACATCCCTATGGATAAAAAATAAATTATATTTAAATGCCCCCTAACAAGAGAAATTCAATGCTAAAGAATGTGGTTTTTTGGACTTCGATTGAGCTTTGAAAGGTCACAAACCAGTGCAATATTTAAGAAACTTTTATCCTTCAAGAACTAATTTTTGCCTGTGTTGGGGTGATATTACCCCCATTCAGAATGCATGATCTAGTCCAAGATTCTCATTTCACAAATAAGGAAGTGGAGCCTCGAGAGGAAAGCAAGAATGGGCACACAGCAACTTGGCAGCAGGACGAGATGCAGGATCTGATTTTTTGGTGTTCTCATGTCACTGTTCATCCCTAAGTCTACTCTGCTTTGCTTTCCTGAAACTGACAAGGCAGGTCAGAATGGGCAGAACATGACACAGTGGGCTCCGAACTCCTCTTCTGGCTCACATCCTCTGCATGAACTTGATGGAATGGGACAAAAGCACAGTAGGTCTTTCTTTTTGTCCTGACTTTCATCTTTAGAGTTACCAAAAGAGAAGGCTTCATCCAAGCAGGGTTTGGACCAACATTTTTGTCACTCAAACCACCACTCTAAAATTCAGACCCAGTGACCATTTGACACTGGGTTTCTTAGACAAAGACTCTGAGAAATCAATATCTACTGTTGACAGCACAAGTAGATCTTAAAACCAATTGCCATCTCTCAGAATAAGCACTCAGAGGAGCCAAATTTCTAATAGGAAAAAAAAAAATGACACGAGTTTTCTTTGCTATAGGATTGACCATTGAAAACATCTCCTTCAGAGAACTAGGCTCTGACTGGCTAACATTCCCAGCTGCATCCGTCTGAATAAAAGCTGAGTAGAGGCAAGCAGGTGCAGAAGCATTTCCCACTCCTCTATTTATGTGCGCAGGTAGTCCAATATGTTCTTAAGATAAAGCACTTAGAATTGGATTAAAGGCAAAACAAGTAGCATTCCCAAGGCATGATAAACAAGGCTGGCACCGAAAACATTATGGTTATGGCTGAGAATTATCATGAAGAGTGGTGGAGTATTGAAAAATAAACTATTTGGATGTCAGGCTTAGTAATTTATTTAAATGTTATTGCTGCTCTGCGACTCCCAGTGGAGTTCTCCTCTCACATTTTTAATATCAAATAACTTTGAACAGCCCATATACAAATTCCACAAAATGAAATAACTCATTTTTGCAAAGCAATCTTAGTATTTTCATTTGCTAACTGATAGCAGTTGCTCCAGGGTAATGTAGCATTGGTGAGAACCTCAGCCCTCACCTAGCAGATTGCTCACTTGGCGTTGGTGGGTTGAAGGAGGTCTTCCACCACGCCTAAGTGTAGTAATATTCAAGGTCTTCTCATCTACATTGGGATGGAGGGAGAAAGACACGAAGCAAAGGGAAAAGACGGGAGAAACCACCTTTTCATCTTTGAGGCTCTAGTAATGACGTCATCTGTGTACAGTGGGATGTGGAGATGCCGGTGGGCAAGAGTTGCCGATATTGTCCTAAACACGATGGGAACTTAATTCTGCTTACATGTCAATCAAGAAATAATGGCTGAATGATGCCTCCAGTTCAAAATCAGTATTTTCCTTTTTAGAGGGTTTCCTCTTACAGTATTAAGGAATTCTTTGTCTTCTAATTTCAGATACAGAGTACTCTTTATTGATATCTCACTTAACACAAATTGTTATCAATTTGCTTGTTTGATAAACTCTTGTGACCTCATTTTCTAAGTTGCATAGCTGTTTCAAAGGTACTGGTAGAAGAAACTGCGCTCCTCACATGTCCACATGACATGGTCCAGAATCCTAGATCCTAGCTTCCCGTCACTCTGTGGCGTGGTATGCTGATTTACTGATTCCTTCAGCCCCTGGGTGACCAGTGCTTGTGGAAGGGGGAAGAGGCAGAGACTTCGGCTATGTTCTGCCAGGCTCCCATGGGCCTTACAAATACTATAATTTTTTATATGTTTCATGATGTGTAAAATGCTGCGAAGCCCTGGCCTGGGCCATTGCGGCTACACATTTTCCTAGTGCTATCAAGGTGGAAGCACAGCATTTCAGTTTGTCCCAGGAACAAAATGGCTGGTCACAAATAGGATTGTGGACCTGGGGTAATGACCATATTTATTAAGTGTCTTCAGTGCATCATCTAGCTCACTGTTTCAGGCAATCCCTTTCAACCGTATGTCACATATATGGTTACATTCATTTTTAATATGGAAAACAGAGGTTCTAGAAGTTTAAGTCTCTTTTTGCTCCAATTCACCCAATTAGTAGATGGAAGAGAATTTGTTCAAACTCAATTTTGTCAGACTCAGCTATGCTCAAACCCTAGATAAGCAGTGATAAGATACAAGTATTTGGCAAGGCCCTTCAGCGACTTCTCCATCTATTTCCAAGTTTCCTGAGGCCAAGGCTGGATCTCAGTCTTCTTTGAATCCCCTAGAACATGAAAGTCACCTAGTAACAAGTGATAAAATTGGAAAGAGAATCTAGACTTCAATATTTCAATTTTTTAAAACAAAGCAAAATCAATTATTACAGACTAGAATTTATAAGCCAGGAAAAAAGCAAAGCTGATTTTTTACAACACAAAAGTATTCTAAGGTTAGTTATTAGTATATCTAAAAATGGACTCAATTAATTTAAAACATGACTGCTTTGCATATCCAGGAACATATTTCATAAAATAATGTACATTCATGTTTCTACCTTTTGTCTTTGGAAGAATGTGTGATGCCTAGGCCCATGATCTATACTTAAAATGAAAATAAAAACATAAAGGAGATAGCTGTTAGAACTAGAGTTAAGAAGGCCTGGATGCATGTAGCGTAAGCAATGAGCTCTACTCTCTGGGAATGTGAAACTTGACATCCCGCCTTTGACTAAGAAATTGAAGCTCAGGTGTAACTAAGACTGGAATCTAAAATGAGGAAGAGAACACACAGGGAGTATATAGATGTGTTCAACAAAAGCCAGAAAACTTTCAACATCGTTTAAAGTCTGGATGAGCTCATTTTAAAACAAGTGAAGAAGCAGCGGAACTTTGACCAGTGTATGTCAAAGGTACAGAGCTCTTTTTCCTTGAGAGAAACCTAAGGCTTCATCAAGGTGATGATTCAGGTGCTAGAATTCATGGCTAGAGTCATGGAAGAGTAAAAGTAAAGTCAGAAACGTCTTTGCTCAGTTCTGACCTTTGGAAGTGACATCTCAGGGGAAATATCTGTTCCACTTAGTTCCACTTCCAGAGGAGAGAAGTAATGCTAATGACCCTGGAGGTCTTCTCTGGGGTTGAAAGCCACCTTGAATTTTTTTTCCATATGCTAGTATATACAAATACTACACACACACACGGACCTATTCACAAAGAGCAGCAGCTTCTCACACGGCCTGACTATTTTAAGACAGCTATATGGGAAGCTCTGACTTGGTAGAAAATTAGGCAAGAGTCAACATAATCACTCAACATTCTTCCGAAGGCCAGAGCGGCAGCAGTGGGGGGTTTTATGCTAATGACACCCGTAATCCCATGCTAATTTATTTTATCAAATTAAAGCAAATGCTGCTCTTTGACCCCAAGGGACCTCTCATTCTTTCTTTGGGTCCCCACAGTGAGCATGAATCCAGTCAGCAGAAGAGTTTGCCAAGAATGTAAATTAATAAAACAGGATTAAAAGGAGACACAGCTATAACTGATTCTTAATCCCAGTGAATAATTAATGATGGCGATTCATGATTTTTCTGAATTCTTCTTATATCTGAATAATAAATAGCTTCAAAATAAACCTTCAGTGAAGACCAACTGAAGTAAACTTCATGCTAGTGGAGCTTTTCTTGTAGGAATCGATGGCAGAATCTGGTAGAATCTGGGGAGGCTTCCTCATTCTACATGCTTTTCAGTCCATATTTCAGGGTGGAAGATTAATTTCACCACCTAGGAAAATCTTCCATATTTACTTATCAAAATGTGTGCATATTTCTTTATGATGATGGCAAAATTTTAAAATATATATTTTATTTTTCAAGGAGGAAGATTGGCCATGAGCTAACATCTGTTGCCAATCTTCCTCTTTATGCTTGAGGAAGATTGTTGCTGAGCTAACATCTGTGCCAATCTTCCTCTATTTTTTGTACATGGGATGCTGCCACAGCATGGCTTGATGAGCAGTTTGTAGATCCACACCTGGGATCTGAACCCATGAACCCAGGGCCACCAAAGCAGAGCACAAGAACTTAACTACTATGCCACCAAGCTGCCTCTTAAAATATATTTTTGATAATTAAATATGATTTAGATTTAAAACTCAGATCATTTAAAGCAGATTTTTCAGTGACAAGATTATCCTTCTTCTTTATTGTGCCAGAATGTGCCACAGATTGTGGGCCCCTGCCCAGTAAAAATCTATTATTCTCCACAATCCTTGTGGCAACAAAAAAAACTCCCCCAGAAAATTAAATAATTCAAACAGGAGCTTCCTAATTTCATAGAGCTTCCTAATCAGTTGGAGAGATAAAATATACAGAAAATGTTAAAAAGTCTCTTCCCTACAAAAATTGCATAAATGTTAACATGAATCTCAATCTGACAGCAGTTGCCCATACAATTTGCCAAATAATCAGGTAGGTGAACAAGAACTTTGGACCTAAATTTCCAACATTGCCATTTTTTCTCCATCTCGCGGACACAATATATAGAAGAGCTCAGAGCTGCATCTAGGATTTATGGGGCCCCAGACAAAAATTTTTGTGAGGCCCCCATCTGTGTAAATATATTACAAAATTCATGAACTCATGTGACGTGTAGTGATTTATTAGTGAAATTTTAGGATAATGAGTAGAAAAGAGGTACTTAAAAATTTGTTTATTGTCCAATCAGTGCATGAGAAGATTATTTGTATCGTTTAGGCACCGTATCTTCCTGTTCATGACTAGGAATCATTTCTTTGTGTTCTTTATTGTCAAATGTGCCATTTCTGTTTTCATATCTCCCACCATGAGTAAAAGAAAAGAGATACGAATCTTTGAAACCTGTTTTTATTGAAACGCTGTAGGTCGTCTTGCCTGGGCATTTCCCCAATGCTATTTGTTTAATAGTAGTTACCTCGTTAGAAGTGATGGTGCAGCATCCATTGTGCCACCTGTGAACACTGTCCTTCCTTCACTCTGCCTCCTTGACGATGACTACAAATGCAAATCTTATTTAGGATGTGGGGAAAACGTAGGCAACAATTTTTTCATTTACCACTCAGAATTTTACATCATAAATGACAGCTCTTACAACCCTGTCTTCTCTTGAACACTTTAGGAAGGTATTATTGCATTCTTAGAATGAGATCTCTTTCCATGTTGACTGTATCTCTGCTTCTCACACACCACCACCCATGGAGAGGATAGGTAAGGGAAACAAAAAGAGTGGCACACGTGCTCATGGAATGTTCATCCCTTGTCCTGTAGTAGGCTGAGGAATGACCAACAAATAGATCAAGGTCCTAATTCCTGGAACTTGTGCATGTGAATTTTGCCTTATATGGCAAAAGAAACTTTGCAGATATGATTAAGGTGTGGGTCTTGAGATGAGAATATTATCCTAGACTACCCAGGGAGACCCTGTAGGCAGTCACATGTGTTCTTATAAGAGGGAAACCAAGGGAGATTTGACTTGGAAGAGGAGAAGGCAATGTGACCATGGAGGCAGAGATGGAGAATGCGCTCATAAGCCAAAGAATGCTGTCAGCCACCAGTAGTTGGAAGAGTCAAGGAACGAATTCTCCCCTAGAACTTCTGTAAGTAGCATGGTCCTGCTGACACCTTGATTTCAGCCCAGTGAAACCAATTTTGGACTTCTGGCCTCTAGAACTGTGAGAGACATCCATCATGACTTATGACTGACTCAGGAAAGCAAGATGTTACCACATTGTTTGAGCCAAGATAGAATATTGATTGGAAGGAGCCACTGGCATTATGGAGCAACTCTTTTGAAATCCCTCAGAGAATACAGGCACAACCACCTACGGAGTATTGCCTGACACACAGCAAAGATACTGCAGGGTTCGTGCCAGTGGGAGGGGATGCACAGGGTAAAAGATTTCTGCCACCACACTCACCTCCCTCTGGCTCTAGAGGCCAGAAGCAGTACTACTGCCAGAATACAAAGGGGCCAGAACTGATGCAAAGACCTGCACATGCAGGCAAAGCCTAATGGTCAGAGATGAACAACTGGTGTCTCAGATCTCTAAACTCATGTTCCCATGTGAGTGACTGCTACCCAAAATCAATGTGTCAACACCATTCTTGCAGCCAAATCTTGTACAATGTTATGAAAGAAATACCTTATCTGCCAGGGAGAGTAACCCAATAGCTAAACCATCCGCCCTGGAACCAGTTCCCAGATATGGGCCCTTAATACACTGCCACAGACACAAATCCTGGAGCTTGTTGGGACATCTGGTCAACTCCACATGTTGGATAAAGGGTCAGAGGGTGCCACAAAATAGTAGAAAAGGAGACCAGGGCCCACTTGGGTTTCAGTCTGAGTTTGGGACACTTCGTGAGGATGGTACTGATGGCCTTAGCTTGTCTCAGGCATGGGAAGAGGATTTAGAAATTTTCAAGGAATGTACTCTAAAGCTCAGAGGCTGGGTCCCGGAGGCGCAGACCTGGGGTAAGGGCTTGTCTGCGTCTAAGGGCAGTACTGGAAGGACTCATTAGCTTTTTAAAGAAGTAAAATATGTTGCTATGGGGAGGATATATTTTAAATTTGTAGTGAAATTTTCAGTCTTCAGTTTAGATAAGCTGAAAATGAATGTGGCCACAGCATGATTCCTTCAAAACAGCCTAATTCAATTTGGATCTTCAGTTTGTGAATCAGTGTTAATTACTTAGGGTTTAATAATCTCCGAATAGATAGAATTTAGAGCTTCTTGAAGGTTTTTGTATATTACAACAACAAATTAACTTCAAATCCTAATTATTTAAGCAAATACTCCTTGAGAGTATGCTGCATTTACAACACTGTACTAAACTCTTTGATTAGAACAAAGAAAATATTAAGCCTAATACTTTGCTTTCAAGGAACTTATAATCTATGTAGAAGAAGTAGGAGGAGAAAGATTAATAAAATAATTACAAGTTCAGCCTTGACTGCAAGAAAAAATTGTTTCACACAATTAATTCTCATGTGTGTGTGTGTAAACAATTTAATTTTTCAAGTCAATCAGTCAAAAGGTGAAATTGCAAAGAATCTCTTCAACATTTCTTGTCTATGAGCTCACATTTGATTCGAATTAGCTGGGACCTTGAGCTAGCCTTGGAAATGAAATACAATGTATATTTAATCAACAATTCTGTAAATTATATAGAAAAAAAAAAGCAGCACTTAAACCCACTTAACAATCATGCCAGGAGAAGCTGATGAGCTATCTTAGCATGTGAAAACTTGCTGTTGCCAACTCCCCCTTGGTTCCAGAAAAGTACTATCTATCTTAAAATTGCCAAACACAGGAAGTAACCACTCAGTAGAATTTTTTATTTTATACACTCAAAAAGAAATGGGCTCTGAGTATCTTCCTTCACCTGGGAGATAAGACACTGATCATTTTGCTGACTCTCTCAGTTGGAAGGGAGCCAGGGTAATAATGGCTATCTGAGGATCTTCAAAGATTTAATCTTGGAGATGAGTTCTTTGCAGGGCTCAATTCCTTTTGCTTTGCCAACCTGTCTACTTCCTGAAATGGCCGTTAGTGTAAAGGTAACTGACAGAGGAGTACTCGTCCTGAAAGCCAAGTGACTGGACTCCATTTCTGTAAAGCTCAGCTGCACTTGCTGCAGGGACTACACTGCTGCTTGGGATCAAGAGCTGTGCTGCCAGGGAGTCCCTGCCACCAAGCCAGACTTCACGTTGACTAAGCCCGGGCATCTGTATGGCCCATTTACACACACTATGAAGCAAATGTAGGAGAGCAGAAAGTACAGGGGGGAAGGAAGAGCAGTTCTGGAAGCAGAGCTCCATTGGAAGGTATAATTCATTCAACAATCATTCATGTACTTATCACTCAGTCTTCAAAGTTTTTGAGTGCCTGCTATATGTGAGGCACCGTTCTACATGCGGAGATACAACACAAAATGCAAAGTGGCTCCCCTCGTGGGGCGATATTTTACTGAGAAAACATACAACAAGTAAACAAAACAAAACAAAACCAGGAACACATATAATGTCAGGTAGTGATAAATGCTCTGAGGAGAAACGTAGAAAGTTAGTTAGGATAAGGCTAAGCTGTTATCATAAAGAAATCCCATACAAACTCAGTGGCTTCAAGAAGATAGAAGCTTGTTTTTCTCTCACTTAGTTTCAGGTGAGTGTTCTGAGTTGGTGGACAGCTGTGCTCCACAGGCCATTCAGAATCTGTTTCTCCTTGTGTTGCTTCATAATTCCCTGGGGCCATGCTCTTATCTGCATGGCTGTGACTGGGTGGCCACTGAGCCTTAGACAGCAGGAAGAGGAAAGAGAACAAAAAGAAGGTATACCCAGGGCCTCAGGAGCTGGACTGGAAGTAGTACACGCCACTTCCATTTACATTCCATTGGGAAGAACTTAATGAAAGGTCACTAACTGCAAAGACAGGGAAGCTTATATAGCATAGCTGGGCCGCTTTAATTCTCCAGGAAGAAGAAAGGACAGATTTTTGCAAATTGCAGCCTCTACCGCACAGAGTAAAGCATAGAGTGATGGGGCATGATCTTTAGATAGGATGGTTGGGGAAGTTAGCTTTGAGGAGACAATTTTTTAAAGTGAGATGCAAACGAACCAAAAGAGTGAGCCGTATGAATATCTGTGGAAAGAGTATTTGAGGCAGAAGGAACCCAAAATACAAGCACCCTGAGGCAGGAGAAGGTTCAAGAAGCTTGGCTTCCTTGAGGAAGGAGGTTCATGTAGTTTTAACACAGTGAGTGACGGGGATGGTAAGTTGCTTGGGGCCAGATCATGAAGGGCCTCGCAGGCCTTAATAAGGCTTTTGGAGTTAATTCTCTGCAGAGATGGTGTAGTGGAAGAGGAGAAAAGACCTTGAAGTAATGTTGGCTGACAGTAGAGCATAGGCTGTGAAAGGTTAAAATACCATGCTCCATGTTAAATGCATTGACGCTTGGGCATGAAATGGGGAGGAGAGATTCATTTTAAGATCCTACCTTCCAACTGTGGCTGTCATGTGCTTTCCAAGAAAAGAGATTTTACTTCTTCGGGTTTATGTTGTTCATTACCAAGAACAAGTATTGAAATGTTCTTTTAACTGCCACCATCGTTCAAGAAAAAAGATTACGGAAAGTGCTTTAGCCTACAGTATTTACAGCAATTCCTCACACTACTTAACATTTTATTTATACTAATGAAAAAGCACTTAAATTCATTTGTATAGGCTGCTCTTTCTAAGAGATCGAGAATAACGAATATGTGCTATAAATATAGGAAAATGACTTATTTCATTATTCTTCTAATAGTTGTTCCTGATAACAGGAATTTAAAATGCAGACTGAGATTTTGCTTTAATGCACTTTAAAAGTCACAATTTATATAGTTTTTTTCTGCTAATGAACGCCTTTACCCATTATTATCTAAGCAGTTTGCAAGTGATGAAAAATTAAAATTTTAATGTTTCTCTTCAATACTGGATATAACGTTAAGATAGAGGACTCTCTTTACTTCTTACTTTAACAAGCATACAAAAGCAGATCTTCAAGAAATAAATTCTCCTGCTCCATTTTCCTTCCTTTGCACCTATCTCGGCAAAACCCCCATCCTGAGTGAACTTAATTGTCTGCATTATTTAGGTCTATGTCCAGGATACTAAGTGCTGCTGGAAAACAACAGTAAATAAATAAATAAACAACCTATAGATTGGAAACTCTTTTGGGCCTTCAACAACGCCAAGAAATTCTAGTCCCTGATCAATTTTCTTCGACGGTTGAAACCTGCATAGCTCTTTCCACCCTTCTCCACGCTCTTCAAACTTTTCAGCTCCCTCATTCTCAACAAAGACCTCCCCTCTTTACCAGCCTATGGGGACCCTATACTTCCTGACTCCAAATTTACTAATCGACACATATCCTCCCACTCTTTTATTCTCTTTCCCACCTGTTAGGGTGGAAGAGGTGCTCTTTTTGTCAAAGACAAATCCCTAATGTGTGACCTGGGTGCCATCCTTTCTCACCTCCTTAGGAATTTTGTTCACTGATCAGCATCTCTATTTCCCATAGTTTCACTCTCTCTGCCTCCAATGCCTCTTAAGCTATTAGTCTTGAAGAGTTTCTTCCACTTTTCCATCCCATCTCCCTTGCATTCTTGGATCCTTTGCTATCCCCATTTCCTTAACTTCTTTTCTTTTCTTAGGCTACTAGTCTGGCTTCTACCTCCACCCCTCCACTGAAAGTGCTTCACTCAAAGTCACCAGTGGTAGCTGGTTGCTAAATCTAAGGGGCACTTGTAGGTAACTTTTAGTTGTCTGGAGCCTTGCTGCTTACAATGTGATCCCAAGAATGGTAGCCTTATCACCTGGGAACTTGTTGGAAATGCAGAATCTCAGGTCTCACCCCAGACCTATCAAATCAGAATTGCGGGAGGCAAAATTTCAGGAAATTGTGCTTTAACAAGTTCTCCACGTAATTTTCATACTCACTATAGTTTGGGAACTACTGGTCTAGATAACTGAATTGTAACAGTTCTTCCAAATCCCATACATGTGATCCAACACTGTCCGTTCGACCCTAGGCACCTGTCACAGGACTGGGTCTTCCTATAGTCCATTTATTTTTCCCTTGGGATGGATGTAGGTGATGTGTAAGGGACATTAGTGTCTCCTTCTGGACCACTACTTGACTCTGTGGTTCTTACACTGTGAGAAAAAGTGAAAGAATAGAACAATATATTAATATTTCCCAGCAGGTGCTTTTAGTAGATGACACCCAGATCATATACTTGCACATCATATACATTCTGGCTTCTGTCTTGGAAAGACAGAGATCAAATGTAGCAAGTTCCCCAAAAATGGGTCAGATGTTCTGACCAGAGAGAACAACATATGAATGTTTGCTATAATTCTGAAGATATGTTCAGAGAAGAAGACGTGTTGGGTTAATAGGTGTAGTGATGTGAGGCGTGTAGCCTAAAAATTTCAGCTCAACAAACTTATTATGCTTACACTGGTAAAGTTTAGTAATAGTTAGGAAACAACCATTTTTTATTATTAGGCCATGTTTCATATCTAAATCTAAACATATTCAGTTTGGCTTTTACTTCCTTTTCAAGGAAAGATAATTACCCTCTGCTTTTAGAAATTCTCCACACAATGTTTTCAGGCATCATTTCTCTTGACCTTTCAGCAGCATTTGGTATCATCCTGTGTTGCTTAATGCTTGTCTTCCCCGTAAGACTGTAAACTCCATGAAGTCACAAAGCAATTCTGAGATGTTTTAGAAGTAGGGTCTGTGTTTCATCTCTAGTGTCTGGCACTTCATAGAGTCTAGTGAATGTCTGTTCAATCACCGTAGCTGTGAATGTTGTTGTTAGTGCCATGGAGTCAATTCCTAGTGACCCTGTGTGCAGCAGAGTGGAACCCTGCCCGGTCTTTTTTTGTGCTATTCTTTCATCTTCTGGCGCTATATCAGACAATGCTCTGCTGCTATACACAGGGTTTTCGTGGCCAGTTCTTTGGAAATGAGCAGCCAGGTCCACTTTCCTAGTCTATCTAGTCTGAAAGTTCTGCTGAAACCCATCCACCATGGATGACCCTGCCGGTATTTGAAATACCAGTGTCATAGCTTTCAGCACCACAGCAACACACAGCTGCCAGTATGACAACCAACAGACAGGTGGTGTGGTTCCCTGACTGGGAAACAAACCCAGGGCCCATCAGCGAGAGTGCCAAATCTTAATCACTAGACCACTAATCTGTGAATGAGGGCTGGGCAAATAGATCTATACCAAAACATAAGTTCAATTCCTAACTTGTATTTTCCCACTCAGAAATTTTATTTTTCTTTGTCATTTCTTTAGGTCTACAATTCATAAATTTATTACCAGTTCTACTTCAGTAAAATCGTATAGAGATCCTACAAGCTGACTAATAGTTACTTTGGAAGGGAGACTCTGAAGATAGAAGATATATTTTGGAGTGTAGATAACTACTGATGAGAATGTTTTGCTTTATTTGGATTTTATTCATGTTTATTAAAGTAGAGATCGGGATAGGAGGATGGGATTTTCCTTGAAGATCATCAAATGCATTCTTCCCATTTTTTCAGATGAAAACCAGGAGTCCCAAAGGGGTTGGATGACTTGTCCAAAACCAATCATATCAGCACTGAGACTAGAAAGCAAATTTCTAAGGTCTCAGTTTATAATTATTTTTCTACTAGATAATGCTGCTCTTCAAATTCACACTGTATGAGGGAATAAAGATATTCCAATATTTCATCCTAACATGGAATCAAGTATGTTCCTTAACGAGTGGATAACATCAACATGGCGGAGACAGAGCCTTAAATGAATGCAGAAAATCTATAGCATCTTAGGGATCATGTTGCACAATTTCTCCCAAGCAAGAATTCCAGCAGTAGCATCCATTATGCATTTGAACACACAAGCCTACTCTTGGATCTGCCGCTTCCTACTTGTGTTCTCTTTCAGATGAATTCCATGCAAGTTTCAGCCACCTCACTTGTTAAGCAAGGGTAGTAATATTTGTTCTGATTACTTAGTAAGGTAACTGTGAGGATATAATAATCCTATATATGTCAGAGTTCATTGAAAGAGCTGACTAATATAAATACTATGCGTAATATCTTAGGAGAGTTTTTTTGAGGGCCTCATCATACAAAAGGGTAACTTCAGGAATAATCTCCCTCTGTATATGTCTAAAGCCCTATCCATCATTAATTTCAATTTCATGAAAACACTGCTTTAAATCTGTATGCATCTTTCTCAACCCCAGTCCTTGGGGTGAAGCTTTTGTTCACTATTGAGGGTTTTGTTTACTCTCCATCACTTAGATTTTCTGATTTGTTTCTCTGCCCTTAATGCAGAGGATCCAACGGTATGGATGTTTCTCCTCTGTTCCTGTGTTGCGTGGAATTCAACTCCTTGCATGGGAGTTTCAGAGAAATGGAGAATCACATCCTTGGCCTGAAAGCATTTTTAAGTGGTCCAGTAAACTCTCTGTGTGTTTTAATTGCAGCATTGCCAGAATATGGATGAGAAAATTGACACTGTGAGAGGATCCTTGACTGGCTCACTGCTGGTAAGTAGGGGAGCAAGGATCACAGTTTGTGTCTGTCTGATTCCTCATTCTGCTCTTTCCACGGAACCAGGCAGGTCAAAAACGGAGAGGGACTAAATGCTGAGCAAGACCAAGGCTAAGAGCCAACTGGGAGAAGAAATAGAGTTCCAAGGTTTTAGAAGAGTACTTAAATTCTGTAGTTAAAAAGGAAAAAGAGATGAAGAAGTAATTTCAGCGAGTTTAGGAAAAGAGAAACAGTTTATAGATCTCTTAGCTGGAGGATTTGGAGAGTTGTTAGTAAATTTTATTGTTTTAATTTGAGAATGAATCAGCATCGCCTTGGGCAGCACAGCTGTCACTATCAGCAAGAGAATCACACAAGATCAGATTTAGCTGAGAACTTCAGTAAAAGGATTTTATTCCTTCTCTCTGTCTTCTCCCCCTACACTCCCTGGACCCCTACACTTCAATCCCCGGGAAGGATTGAGTTTTTAGGGGATGCGACAGCAGGGGTGGAATGACTTCGTATGCTGACTCTGTGTGGTTTTTGGAGTAGTAAGACCAAAGTTTGCTTTACAAGCCACATCACTCCTTGTTAGTCTCAACTCCTTTCATCTTAATCTAAATAGATTTTATTTAGGATCAACATGACCTGATCTAAACAAATAGAGAAAACACAAACAGTTTTTGGACTGTTCTCCTCTTTTTCTCCTTTATCTTGGTCTTGTTAATTTCTTTTATTGGTAAATACTGCTTTGGCATGTTACACCATGCTTTCATATTAGGCGTTCCAGATATTGCATGGGTAAGTGCCTGGTGAAGTGATGGCACAGAGGGAGGAACACTTGAGCTGTGTTTCAAAGGTAGAAGGAAGAGAGATGTCAGCCATTCAGGGGAGAAAGAACGATAAGAAAAGAGGTTTGATTTCCTCTTTTGAATTGAACCTCCAGATAGATTTCAAAATTAAATGTAAAAAAAAATTAGAAGAAATATAAATGCCAATTGTATTAGTCAGGGATCTCTAGAGATACAAACTCATAGGATACATAGTTATATATATTTACTGATATAATCAGATATATTTAGAGATATATATATATATATAAAGTTATATATATAAAGGGATTTATTAAAAGGAATTGTCTCACATAATTATGAAGGCTAGGAGGTCCCAAGATTTGTAGACAGCAAGCTGAAGACTCAGGAAAACTAATGGTGTATTTCCAGCCAGAGTGGAATCTGAAGACAGGAGACCCATGTCCCACCTTGAAGACAGGCAGAAAGAAAGAATTCTTTCTTACTCAGCCTTTTATTCCATTCAGGTCCTCAACAGATTGAATGAGGTCCACCCACACTGAGGAGGGCAATCTGCTTTGCTCAGTCTACCTATTCAAAAGTTAATCTCATCCCGAAGCATCCTCATGGACACACTTGGAATAATATTTAATCAAATGTCTGGATACCTTGTGGCCAGTCAAGTTGACACATAAAGTTAACCATCGTATATGTTAAACTGATTTGAAATGGCCGTGGACTTTTCTAAGCACAGGCTCAGCAAAAGAAAGTTCAGAGGAAACTATTTCAACCATGTAAACATGTAAAATTTTCTGTATCCAAAAAAATCATAAACAAACTTGAAAATCACCTGTCAAATGAGAAAAAAATTGCAATATATCTGACAAGCATAGTATCTTTATTATAAAAAGAAACTTTACAAAACATTAGGAAAAACACAGATATCTTATTAGGAAAAAAAGAAGAAGAGAAGGACAGTTAATTTATAGGAAGAGAAAGAAGAATGTCTTTTAACATATAGTCAATTACGCTAGAAATCAAAGAAATATGAGTTAAAGCACAATTTTTATTTGTTAATTTGACAAAGTTTAATAGATTAATTATTAGTATTAGTTAGTTGTATCTAGAGAAGGGAATATTAGATAACTCTTAGAAGTTGCATTTTGGTGAATATTTACTATATGGGAAAATTTTCCAGGGAAATAATTAAGTGGGAAAACAAAAGAAAAAACTATTTTTTTGGAAAAAAAAAAAAGCAACTAGAAGGCCCTTACTAAAACAATAGTGAACTTATGAGCTATTTTCATATTCTCCTATATATTTTATAGGCTCCTTTATCTATTAACACATAATCATAAATTCAATATTTTGAAATTAAACTTTTTAATAAAGTACAAAATAGATCCTTAAAAGTGAACCAATCACAAATGAATAGTTGGATAAAATTTTACAAATTTGAACACACTGTTGTAACTAAACTCCAGATCAGGAAAGCACACAGTGTGAGCATTTCCCCAGAAACAGTCCTGACTTCTGTCACAGCTGCTTACTCTTACTTGATTCCGAACTTTGTGTAAGTGGAACATACAGTACAGTGCGATTATGTCTGGCTTCTTTCACTCTTTTACGATTGTGAGGTTCATCCTTCTTGTGTGTAGCAGCATTTGCTTGTTCCCTCATTACTGTGTAATGCTCCATTGCATAAATAGACCACGATTAATTTATCTGTTGTGTTACTGATGGAGATTTGGGTTACATATTTCTCCATGCCTTTTGGATGAACATACTATGCATTTTTGTTCGGTATATATCTTGCAGTGAATTTACTGCGTGGTAGCCATTTGTCCATTTAGCTTTATTAGATACTGCCAAGCTGTTTTCTAAAGTGGTTGAATCAATTTGCACCCCTATCAGCAGTTGATGAGATTTCTAGTTGCTCCACATTCCCATCAACTTCAGTATTTGTCAGGTTTTTTTTTTTTTTTTTTAAGTTAAATCAATTCTGGCGGCTGCATATTGAGTTCATTGTGATTTTAATTTGCATTTCCCTGATGTCCACTGTGATTGAACAATATTTCAAATATTATTGGCTATTTGGATAACCTCTATTGGAACTCTGTGCTTATTCTATTGATTTGTAGGAGTCCTTTACATATACAGGTTACAAGTCTTATTTTGAATACATCTATGGCAAATATCTGTCTCCACTAGGCTGTTTATCTCTTCACTCTCTTAGTGGTGTCTTTTTTCATTGTAGTAAGAATCTTTAACATGGGATTTATCATCTTAACAAATTTTTAAGTGTACAATACAGTACTGTTAACTATAGACACTATGTTGCACAGCAGATCTCTAGAACTTATTCATTTTGCATACCAGCAACTTCATACCCACTGAACAATAACTCCTCATTTCCCTCTCCCCCAGCCCCTGGGAGTCACCAATCTACTTTCTACTGCTACGAGTCTGACTATTTTAGATACCTTATATAAGTGGAATTATGCAGTATTCGCCCTTTTGTGACTGGCTGATTACACCTAGCATAATGTCCTCTAGATTTACCCATGTGGTTACATATGACAGTGTTTCCTTCTTTTTTAAGGCTCAATAATATTCCATTATATGTATATACCACACTTTATCTGTTCATCTGTCAATGGGCATTTAGATTGTTTCCATATCTTGGCTGTTGTGAATGATTCTGCAGTGAACATGGGAGTACAGATATCCCTTTGAGATTCTGATTTCAATTCTTTTGGATACATACCCAGAAGTAGGATTGTTGGAATATATGATAGTTCTATTTTCAGTATTTTGATGAATCTCTAAACTGTTTCCCATAGCAGCTGCATTATTTTACATTTTCACCAACAGTGTGCAAGGGTTGTAATTTCTCCACATCCTCACCAACACTTATCTTTTTTTTTTTTTGATAATAGTCATCTTAACAACTGTGAGGTGATGTCTCATTGTAGTTTTGATTGTGCATTTCTCTGATGATTAGTGATGTCCAACACATTTTCATATACCTATTGGTCATTTGTATGATTTCTTTGGAGAAATGTCTAGTAGAGTGATTGGCCCATTTTTAAACAGAATGCTTGGTTTTTTGCTATTCAGTTGCAGGAGTTCCTTATATATTTTGAATATTAAATCCTTTTCAGATATATGGCTCATAAATTTTTTTTTTTCATTTTCACCCTATTGATTGTCTCCTCTGTTGTGCAGAAACTTTTTAGTTTAATGTAGCCCCACTTGTCTATTTTTGCTTTTGCTATTTGTGCTTTTGGTGTCATATTCAAGAAGAGCATATAAAACAGCATGATATTGGCATAAAAATAAACATATAGACCAATGGAACAGAAGAGAGAAGCCAGAAATAAACCCATGCATATACGGTAAACTGATCTTGACAAAGGTACTAAGAATACTCAGTGGGAAAAGCATAGTCCTTTCAACAAATAATGTTGGGGAAACCATATTATCATCTCAATAGATGCAGAAAAGCATTTGACAAGATTCAATATCCTTTCATGAAAAAACTCTCAACAAATTAGATATGGAAGGCATGTACCTCAAGATAATAAAGTCCATATGTGAGAAGCACACAGCTAACATCATACTCAACGGTAAAAAGCTGAGAGCTTTTCTTCTAAGATCAGGGACATGGTGCCCACTCTCACTACTCCTAGTCAACATAGCACTGGAAGTCCCAGACAGAGCAATTAAGCAAGAAGAAGAACTAAAAGGCATCCAAATCAAAAGAGTAGAAGGAAAATTTTCTATTTGCTGATGACATGATCTTATACATAGAAAATCCTAAAGAATCCACCAAAAACTGTTAAAACTAATAAATAAATTCAGTAAAGTTTCAGGATACAAAATCAACACACCAAAATTAATTGCATTTCTATACACTAACTATAGACTATCTGAAACAGAAATAAAGAAAACAATCCCATTTACAATAGCATTGAAAACAGTAAAACACTTAGGAAAAAAATTAATCAAGAAGTGAAAGATCTATATACCAAAAACCATAAGACACTGATGAAAGAAATTGAAGAAGACACAAATAAATGGAAGGATAGCCCATGTTCATGGATCGGAAGACTTAATATTGTTAAAATGTCCATACTAACCAAAATGATCTACAGATTCAATGCGATTACTTTCCAAATTCCAATAATATTTTTAACAGAAATAGAAAAAGCAATCCTAAAATTTGTATGAAACCACAAAAGACCCTGAATAGTCAAAGCAATCTTGAGAAAGAACAAAACTAGGGGCATACATTTCCTGATTTCAAAGCTATAATAATGGAAATAGTATGATACTGGCATCAAAAACAGACACATAGACCAATGGAATAGAACTGAGAGCCCAGAAATAAACCCAAGCATATATGTTCAACTAATATTTGACAAGAGAGCCACAAGTACTCAATGGGAAAAGAATAATCTCTTCAATAAACAGTGTCAAGAAAACTAGGATATCCACATGCAAAAGAATGAAATTGAATCTCTATCTTACACCACTCACAATAATTAACTCAAAGTGGATTAAAGACTTTGAAACTGTAAAACTTCTAGAAGAAAAGACAGGGAAAAAACCTCTTGACATTGTTATTGTCAATGATTTTTTGGATATGACATCACAAGCTAAATAACAAAAGCAAAAATCAGCAAGTGGAACTACATCAAACTAAAAAGCTTCTACAAAGCAAGAGAAACAATCAACAGAATGAAAAGTCAACCTATGAAACGGGAGAAAATATCTGCAAACCATATGTCTGACAAGGGATTAATACCCAAAATACTTAAGAAACTCATATCACTCAATAACAAAAAAACAAATATTCCAATTAAAAATGGGCAGGGGACTTGAATAAACATTTTTCCAAAGAAGACATGCAAATGGCCAACAGGTACGTGAAAAAGTGCTCAACATCACGAGTCATCTGGGAAAGGCAAATCAAAAGTACAACTGGGTATCACTTCAAACTTGTTAGAATGGTCACTATCAAAAAGACAGATCACAAATGCTGGCGAGGATGTGGAATAAAGAGAAACCTGGTACACTGTCGGTGGGAATGTAAATTGGTACAACCACTATGGAAAAATTTTATAGATTTCTCAAAAAATCAAAAATAAAATTACTCTATGATCTAGTAATCCCACTTCTGGGTATATATCCAAAGGAAACAAAATCAGTACTTCAAAGAGATAACTGCACTCCCATGTTCATTACATCATTATTCAATTATATATATTATATAATTATAATGCATATACACTTTTCTATTCATATGTAAATTATATATGTGTAAATATAAGTAAATATATAGTTTATATATAAACAGAAATATATACACATGATACAGATTATAATTCTATAATATGTGATAATTATATATGTAAATTTTATATATATAAATAAAAAACATATCTCTTCATCCACTTATCTATTGTTTCCATATCTTGGCTGAGTAATGCTGCAATGAACATATATATATATATATATAAATAATATATTATAATTATATAAATAAATATAGCATTATATAGATTATATATAAATATATCAATATAATTATATATAGCTATATATGAATAATATATAAAATATGTATTATATATATAACTGAATATTATTCATACATAAAGAAAAATAAACCTTGCCATTTGTGGCAACATGGATGAATCTGGAGGACAATATGCTAAGTGAAATAAGCCAGATAGAAAAAGACAGGTACTGTATGATCTCACTCATAGTGGAAACTAAAAAGAAAGTCTATTTCACAGGAATGGAGAACAGAACGGTGGTGGGCAGGGCTTGGGGGCTGGCAGAAGTGGGGAGATGCTGGTCATATGGTACAAAATTTCAGTTACAAGATGAGTAAGTTCTGGGAATCTGATGTACAGCATGGTGACTATAGTTAATAATACTGTAATACTGTATTGTATATTTGAAATTTGTCAAGAGAGTAGATCTTAAGCAGTCTCCACACACACAGAAACATGGTCACTATGTCAGGTGATGTATGTGTTAACTCAATCATGACGATCCTTTCACAACGTATACTTTAAATATGTGCAATTTTATTTGTTAGTTATACTTTGAAAAAGTTGGAAAAACAAAGAGATAAATAAATAACAAAAAAGACAAGTCGCAGATCGGAAGAAATATTTGCAGAAGACATATTGATGAAGGACTGTTATCCAAAGTATATAAATCAATTTTGAAACTCAACAATAAGTAAACAAACCATTTGATTTAAAAAAGGGCTAAAGACCTTAACTGTCACCGCACCAAAGAAGATACACAGATAGCCAATAAGGATAAGAAAAGATATTCAACGTCACATGTCATTAGGGAACTGAAAATTAAAAACAACAAGATATCACTCACACCTATTAGCATGGCCAAAATTCAGAACACCGACAACACCAACTGCTGGTGAGGCCGTGGAGCCCCAGGAACTCTCATTCATTGCTGATGGGAGTGCAAAATGGTACAGCCTCTCTATTTCCTGCACATCTATAAACTCTATCTATTAAAACTGTAGAGCCAACGAGCTGTTAAAGAAGTTTGCTGGAATTTGAACCTGTGTGCACTAACAACTAGTGTGAGGCTGTTACCTTAAGGTGATGGAGCTTGTTTTTTCTAATCTATTAGATGCAAACATGAGAAGTCTGGATTACCCTTTAATGCTTTAAACTTACTGGGAAGGAGTTCTGAGAATTTCCAGAATACTTACAGTCAAATATAAAAATAAACATATTGGCCAAAACAAAGGGAAATTTAAAAATCTATCTGATAATTTTCATTAGCCAGCCGTACCTTTGTAATCCTCCCTCCATTATTACCTATGTACATAAGAGGCGATTATAAACCGTTTGGCTAAACTGTGTAATATTCTCTCACTTTTACTGTCTCCTATCCATGGAAATAAAATTTACTGATACAGTCGCAAATATTTTAAAGATGGAGTCATATACTTTTTATTACCATTCCAGATCATTTTTGAGCTCCAGATGTGCATTTCCAACTGTCTGATGAATACTGCCATCATCACCTTCATTGTTGCCAATATATATTGCATATTAGGCACGCTCCCCAAACGGCTATATGATTTAATCCTCACGACAACCTCTGAAACAAATTCTATTATTGTATTTACATAAAATGGGGGCAATAATAAAATTTACCACTGATTTTTAAATTAATTTTTAACTTCTTCCTTAGAAGTTCTGGGGTCACCCAGACACCAGGTGAAAGAACCAGGATTCGAGTGTAGATTTGGCTAATCCTAAGTGCATAGCTTAATCACTACACTGTAATGTTTGGGAGTCCTTAAAGCTCCTTCTAACTTGATTTCTTATGTCTCTTTGTCATCACCATATCTCTTAGCTCTTTAAGAAAACCTCTTATTCATTCTTGAATGTTCACTTGCCGGGAACCAATATATGCAATCAGTGTTCAAGACTGACTTCACATCTGCAAATCCTCTCACATCTGTCTTTTCTATTGTTGTTACCCTGGGTCAGATTTTCATGAACTCATTTGGGAGTTGTTTAATAATCTACTAAATGTCTTCTAGTTTATAGTCCCCTAATTTATTCCACACAATGTTGCTAGATTAATTTTCTAATGTGCCGTTTTGATCATGTTCATGTTTGAAATGTTTGATCACGTCACTCTGTTCAAAAACCTCTTGCTGGCTAACAGCAAGTTATGTCTAACAGACATAACTCAAATTACTATAGCCAGGTACATTATGTCTTTTTCATAATATGGAACCAACTTTGTTTTAAAAGATCTTTTTATTTTTAAATAAAACAGAGATACAGAAAACCACACAAATCAAATATATAGCATATTGAATTATTATAAGTCAACAAATGCAGGTCAAGAAATAAAAATTTGCAGGCTGGGCTGGTGGCGTGGCAATTAAGTTCTCGTGGTCTGCTTCCGCTGCCCGGGCTTCACCGGTTCAGATCCCAGGCACAGATCTATGCACCACTTATCAAACCAAGCTGTGGAAGGCGTCTCGCATATAAAATAGAGGAAAATGGGCACAGATGTTAGCTCAGGGCTAATCTTCCTCAAAAAAAAAAGAAAGAAAGAAATAGAAATTTGCCAGCTATGCCATAAGCACCTTCCAAAGATCCCCATCCCAAACGTGTTTCCATTCTTCTTACTATGAGTAACTATTATTTTGACTTTCATAATAATCATTTCTGTGTATTTTTCCTTTTAAACTTTTACCACCAAAATGTACATTGCCAGACACTGTAAACTATAGTCTTTAAATATGTTATATTTTAAGTCTCTTTATATCTATAGGCTCCTCCTCCATCCTTTTTACTCCTTATAACTTATCTGTCGGGGAACACCAGCCATTTGACCCACAGGGTATCCCATAGTCTGCATTTTGCCGATTGCACAGGCTTCGTGCAGTTTGGCATGTTCCTCTGCCTTTGGTATTTCCTGCAAACTGGCAGCTGAATCCAGAGACTGGACCAGACTTAGGTGTATCTGTTTAGCAAGACTATAATTTTTGGCGAGACTAAATCAGGCACAAAATACCTGGTCTCCCTGAAACTAATATAATGTTATATGTCAATTATACCTCAATTAAAAAAAAGTCGATCTCAGCAGCCTTTGATGCTTAATGCATAAATCTATTCATTCACTGGGGTTTGGGAATGCTGACATTCTAACTCTATCATTATTTTTTTCCATGTCGTAGCTGGAATACCTTTATGAATAGACATTTTCTCTCATGTACTCTTTGGCTATCCAGTGAACAGTTCATACAGAAAAGGGAGGACAAATGCTAATTATTTTCTGTTTTTCAAGGCAATCCATCAGTTTCTTATCATCTGATTTGAAGGTGATAAATTTATATTGAACTAATATATTTAAAGATATTTCATCAATTTTAAGACATTTAAAGCTCAAATTATCAATCTTTGGCCAGTGAGAACCTCTTCAAGTTAGCTCCTGAGTCCTTTTGACATACCCTAGTAGCTTTTGATAGCTTTCTTGCTATCTGGTGTTAAAAGATGCTCCCATATTATCTTATACATTTCTGTCCCCGACCTGGAATTAGCCATTTATCTAAGAAGGCTTGATTTCTTTTAGTAAAAATGGTATTTTGAAAATATAGTCAGTACTTTAAGGGATGTTCACTACTGTTGGGGTCGTCGTTGGAAACTGATCTATTTTATGTATTTATGAATTATTTATTCATTCTACAACTTTTGGGGCATTCATTATATAAGCCAGATATTTGGATAGGTGAGAATTCAAACATGATACCACATAGATCCCCACCTCAAGGAGCTTACAATATGGTGAACAAAACACTAAAATACTAGGTATATAATCAGGGTAATGTGAAATACTGGCCATTTATATGTATCAGACATTATTCCAGATATTATTCTTGAATTAACTCATTGAATTGTCATAATAACCCTATGAATGAGGTATTAGTATTGTTACCATTTAATGATAAAGGAAACTTAACCTTAAATAACTTGCTCCAGGTCACATAGAGAGGAATGAGAGTTCAAAACCAGGCAGTCACATACCTTACAATTAATCCAGTTAAAGTACGAAATAGATTTTAGCATATTTACAGATAGGTTCAATGATCACTACAGTCAACTTTAGAATATTTTCATTACTCCTTGAAGAAACCTTGTGCACTTTATCACACCCTCCAACTCTCAGCAGTGCCTTCCCCACCACCCCTACCTCCAAAATTCTAGGCAACTATTAATTTACTTTCTTTCTCTATAATTTTCCTATTCTAGACATTTCACATGAACAGAATCATACAACGTGTAATCTTTTGTGACTAGCTTCTTTCGCTTAGTATAATGTTTTCAAGGTTCATCCAAAGTGTAGTATGTGTCAGTACTTCATTCCTTTTTATGGCTGAGTAATATTCCATTGCATGGATATATCACAATTTGTTTATCTCTTCCTCAGTTGATAGATGGACTGTTTCCATCTTTTAGCTATTATGGAACTATGAATAATGCTTCTATAAATATTCATGCACATAGTTCTATGTGGACATATTTATTTATCTTGGGTATGTACCTAGGAGTAGAATTGCTGAGTCATAATGTAATTTTAGGTTTAATCATTAGAGGAACTGCCAGACTGTTTTCCAAAGTGACTATACCAATCTTCTCATCAGTAGTGTATGAGGTTTCCAGTTTCTCCACATCCTTACCAACACATTATTATCTGACTTTTTTATTCTACCTATCCTAATGGACGTGAGGTGATATCTCATCATGGTTTTGATTTGCATTTTCCTGGTGATTAATGGTGTTCAGCTTCTTTTCATGTGTTTATTAGCCATTTGTATATCTTTTTTGGAGAAACATCTATCCACATACCTTAACTATTTTTGATTGGATTGTCTTTTTATTACTGAGTTGTAAGAGTTCTTTGCATATTTTGGACATAAGACTTTTATAAGAGATACGACTTGAAAATGTTTTCTTCCATTCTGTGGATGTATTTTCATTTTCTTAATGGTGTCCTTTGAAGCATAAAAGGTTTTAATTTTGATCAAGTTCTATTTACTTATTTTTGTTGTTGTTGCTTAAGTTTTGATGTCATATCTAAGAATCCTTTGCCAAATCCAAGGTCATGATGACTTACTCCTGTGTTTTCTTCTAAGAGTTTTATAGTTTTAGCTTTTACATTTAGGTCTTTGATCCATTTTGGATAAAATTTTGTATATGGTCTGAAATAACAACCCAACTTCATTGTTTTGCATGTGGCTATCGAGTTACCCCGGCATCATTTGTAGGAAAGACTATTCTTTTCCCTTTGGATGGTCTTAGAACCCTTGTCTAAAATCAGTTGACCATAGGGGCTGGCCTGGTGGCATAGTGGTTAAGTTTGTGCTGTCTTCTTCACCAGCCCAGGGTTCATGGGCTGGGATCCTGAGCGTGGACCTATGCACCGCTCAAGCCATGCTGAGATGGCGTCCAACATACAAAATAGAGGAAGATTGACATAGATGATAGCTCAGGGCCAATCCTCCTCACCAAAAACATAAATAAAATAAAATAAAATAAAATCATTTGGCCATAGATATAATGGTGTATTTCTGGAATCTCAATTCTATTTCACTAATATATATCTGTCCTTGTGCCAGGACCACACTGCCTTGGTTATAGCTGCTTTGTAGTAAGTTTTGAAACTGAGAAATGTGAGTCCTCCTGCTTTATTCTTCTTTTTCAAGATTGTTTGGAATATTCTGGATCTTTTACAACTTCATATGAATTTTAAAATCAGCTCGTCAATTTCTGCAAAGAAGTTAGCTGGGATACTGATAAGGATTGTGTTGAATTTGTAGGTCAGTTTGGGAAGCAGTGCTGTGTTAACAATGTTAAGTCTTTCAATATATGAACATGGAATGTTTTTCAATAATTTAGATCTTTTTAATTTCTTTCAGCAATGTTTTGTGGTTTTCAAGAGTATAAGTTTTACACTTCTTTTATTAAGTTTATTCCTAAGTATTTATTCTTTATGACACCATTATAAATTGCACTGTTTTCTTAATTTCCTTTTCAGATTGTACATTGCAAGTACATAGTACAAACACTGATTTTCTATATTGATCTTATATCCTGCAACCTTGCTGAACTCATTTATTAGTTCTCATGGTTTTTTATTGTATTACTTAGGATTTTTCTATATACAATATTACATCATCAGAGAATAGAAATAATTTTATTTCTTCCTTTCCAATCTGGATGCCTTTTGTTTCTTTCTATGCCTAATTGCCCTGGCTAGAACCTCCCAGATGATGTTGAATAAAAGTGGCAAGAGTAGATTGAGAATTCTCGTCAAGATGGCGCTGTGAGCAGACGTTGAACTCGCCTCCTCCCACGAACACAACCAGGTTACAACAATTTTAGGAAGAATCACCCTGGATTGAAAACTGAAAACTGGATAAAAAGAACCCCCACAACAAGGGACAGTCCTGACGAAAGCAGAAGAGGAAGTAACTCCGGCTGGAGAGGAAAAAAGCCACCTTTGGGAGCAGCGGAGCTTCTCAGCTGGCCAGGTGGGAGCCAACCTAAGGTACGCAGCCCTCCCTGGAGGAGTGAGGTCCGGAGTGGGGGCAATACTGCTATAACCATCCTTCGGACTCAGCCCAACTGAGAGGAGGGTCTTACTGTCTTGTTTCGCTGGCTATTAACTGCAGTGAGGACACCCCAGAAAAGCTATCGGCTGAAATCCGAAAAGATCTGGGTCTTAAAGGGCCCACACACAAACTCACTCATTGCAGAAAGCTAAAATCACCAGAGAGAAGGCTGACTGTCCTTTGCTGAATCAAGACTCACCTGGTGAGCTCTGGGGGCATCTTGGTGAGAGGAGGATCCTCTCCAGAGACTGAGACTTTGGTGGGGGCCGTTTTCAGAATGGAAGGAGAGATAAAGAGCTTCCCATACAAGCAAAAATTAAAAGAGTTTATCACCAAGAAACCAGTTCTACAAGAAATGCTGAAGGGACTTATTTAAGTGGGAAAGCAATGACCACAAATAGAGATAAAAGGAAAAAAATGATCAAAAAAACCCAAAACAACAACAAGAAAAAACAGGCAATAAAATCACTTGTAAGGTAAAAGTACAGTAAAGGCAGCAAATCAACTACCTGTGAAGGTAATATGAAGGTTAAAAGACAAATGTACTAAAATTACCTATTTCAATGATAAGAGAGTAAAGGATATACACACACTAAACAAAAGGCTATGTATGATGTGAAAAACACATAACGTGGGAGGAGGGGAGTGAAAAAGTAGAGCTTTTAGAAAGAGGTCAATAGACTGTTATATGCATAGTATATTAAATAGGATCTTCATGGTAACCACAAACCAGAAACCTATCACAAGCAGAAAAAAAAGTAAGACAAAAGAAATCAAACATATTACTAAAGATAGTCATCAAACCACAAGTGAAGAGAGCAAGAGAAAAAGAAAGTAACTGAGAAGCACTATTAAAACACCCCCCCCAAAAAGAAAAAGTGACGAAATGACAATAAATACATATTTATCAACAGCTACTTTAAATGTCAATGGACTAAATGCTCTAATCAAATGACAGGGTGGCAAACTGGATAAAAAAACAAGATCCATGTATATTCTGCATATAAGAGACACACTTCAGACCTACAGATGCTCACAAACTGAAAGTGAAAGGATGGAAAAAGATATTCCATGCAAATGGCAAAGAAAAGAAAGCGGGGGTAGCGATACTTATATCAGATAAAATAGAGTTTAAATCAAAAACTGTAATAAGAGACAAAGACGGGCACTACATAATGATAAAGGGAACAATCCAACAAGAAAATATAACACTTGTAAATATCTATGCACCCAACACAGGAGCACCTAAACATATAAAGCAATTATTAACAGACATAAGAGGAGAAGTAGACAGTAACACAATAATAGTAGGGGACTTTAACACTCCACTTACACCAATGGATAGATCATCCAAACAGAAGATCAATAAGGAAACACTCGCCTTAAAGGACACACTAGACCAGATGGACTTAGTAGATATATACAGAACATTCCATCCAAAAACCACAGAATACACATTCTTTTCAAATGCCCATGGAACATTCTCCAGGATTGATCACATATTAGGCCACAAAATAAGTCTCAATAAATTTCAGAAGATCGAAATAATACCATGCATCTTTTCTGACCACAAAGGTATGAAACTGGAAATCAACTACAGAAATAAAACCAGAAAAGCCATAAAAATGTGGAGATTGAACAAAATGCTACTGAACAATGATTGGGTCAATGAAGAAATCAAAGAAGGCATAAAAAAAATTCCTGGAGACAAATGAAAATGAAAACACGACATGCCAAAATCTGTGGGATACAGCAGAAGCGGTTCTATGAGGGAAGTTTATAGCAATTCAGGCCTACCTCAACAAAGAAGAAAAATCCCAAATAGACAATCTAAAAGTGCACCTAAAGGTACTGGAAAAAGAACAACAAACAAAGCCCAAAATCAGCAGAAGGAAGGAAATAATAAAAATCAGAGCAGAAATAAATGAAATAGAGACTAAAAAAACAATAGAAAAAATTAAGGAAAACAAGAGCTGGTTCTTCAAAAAGATAAACAAAATTGACAAACCCTTAGCTAGACTCACCAAGGAAAAAAGAGAGAAGGCTCAAATAAATAAAATCAGAAATGAAAGAGGAGAGATTACAACAGACACCTCAGAAATACAAAAGATAATAAGAGAATACTATGAAAAGCCATATGCCAACAAATTGGATAATCTAGAGGAAATGGATAAATTCTTAGAAACATACAACCTTCCAAAACTGGACCAAGAAGATGTAGAAAATTTGAATAGACTGATCACCAGTAAGGAGATCGAAACAGCTATTAAAAACCTCCCAAAAAATAAAAGTCCAGGACCAGATGGCTTCCCTGGTGAATTCTACCAAACATTCAAAGAAGACCTAATACCTGTCCTTCTCAAACTCTTCCAAAAAATTGAAGAGCAGGGGAGGCTTTCTAACTCCTTCTATGAAGCAAACATTATCCTGATACCAAAACCAGACAAGGACAACACAAAAAAAGAAAATTACAGGCCAATATCATTGATGAACATCAATGCAAAACTCCTCAACAAAATACTAGCAAATCGAATACAACAATACATTAAAAAGATCATACATCATGATCAAGTGGGTTTCATTCTGGGGATGCAGGGATGGTTCAACATCCGCAAATCTATCAACGTGATACACCACATTAACAAAACGAAGAATAAAAATCACATGATCATCTCAATAGATGCAGAGTAAGCATTTGACAAGATACAGCATCCATTTATGATAAAAACTCTAAATAAAATGGGTATAGAAGGAAAATACCTCAACATAATAAAGGCCATATATGACAAACCCACAGGAAATATCATTCTCAATGGAGAAAAACTGAAAGCTATCCCTCTAAGAACAGGAACCAGACAAGGATGCCCACTGTCACCACTCTTATTTAACATAGTATTGGAAGTCCTAGCCAGAGCAATCAGGCAAGAAAAAGAAATAAAAGGGATCCACATTGGAAAAGAAGAAGTGAAACTATCACTCTTTGCATATGACATGATTTTATATCTAGAAAACCCTAAAGAGTCCACTAAAAAAACTTTTAGAAATAATAAAGGATTATAGTCAAGTTGTGGGATACAAAATCAATGTACAAAAATCCGTTGTGTTGCTATACACTAACAACGAAGTAGCAGAAAGAGAAATTAAGAATAAAATCCCATTTACAATTGCAACAAAAAGAATAAAATACCTAGAAATATACTTAACAAAAGAGGTGAAAGACCTGTACACTGAAAACTATAAGACATTGTTGAAAGAAATCAAAGAAGACACAAAGAAATGGAAAGATATTCCGTGCTCTTGGATTGGAAGAATTAACATTGTTAAAATGTTCACACTTCCTAAAGCAACCTATAGATTCAACACAATCCCTGTTAAAGTTCCAACAACACTTTTTTACAGAAATAGAACAAAGAATCCTAAAATTTATATGGAACAACAAAAGACCCTGAATAGCCAAAGGATTCCTGAGAAAAAAGAACAAAGCTGGAGGTATCACACTCCCCGATTTCAAATTATACTACAAAGCCATAGTAACCAAAATAGCATGGTACTGGCACAAAAACAGACACACAGATCAATGGAACAAAATTGAGAGCCCAGAAGTAAACCCACAAGTTTATCGACAGCTAATATTCGACAAGGGAGCCAACAGCATATGATGGAGAAAGGAGAGTCTCTTCAATAAATGGTGTTGGGAAAGCTGGACAGCCACATGCAAAAGAATGAAAGTAGACCATTCCCTTACACCATGCACAAAAATCAACTCAAAATGGATTAAAGACTTGAATGTAAGGCCCGAAACCATGAGACTTCTGGAAGAAAACATAGGCAGTATGCTCTATGACATTGGTCTGAGCAGCATATTTTCAAGTCCCATGTCTGACCGGGCAAGGGAAACAAAAGAAAAAATGAACAAATGGGACTACATCAAACTAAAAAGCTTCTGCACAGCAAAGGAAACCCTCAACAAAATGAAAAGACAACCTAACAATTGGGAGAAGATATTTGCAAACCACATATCAGATAAGGGGTTAATAGCCAAAATATACAAAGAACTCATACAGCTCAACAACAAAAAAGCCAAGAATCCAATTAGAAAATGGGCAAAAGATCTGAACAGAGATTTCTCCAAAGAAGATATACAGATGGCCAACAGGCATATGAAAAGATGCTCAACATCATTAGCTATCAGGGAAATGCAAATCAAAACTGCAATGAGGTGTCACCTCACTCCGGTCAGAATGGCTATAATTAACAAGAGAGGAAACAACAAATGTTGGAGAGGGTGTGGAGAGAAGGGAACCCTTGTTCACTGCTGGTGGCAGTGCAAACTGGTGCAGCCACTATGGAAAGCAGTTTGGAGTATCCTCAGAAAATTAAGGATAGATCTACCATATGATCCACCTACTCCACTGCTGGGTATTTATCCAAAGAACTTGAAAACACAAAGGCATAAAGATACTTGTACCCCTATGTTCATTGCGGCATTATACACAATAGCCAAGACTTGGAAGCAACCTAGGTGCCCATCAAGGGACAAATGGATAAAGAAGATGTGTTATTTATACACGATGGACTACTACTCAACCATAAGAAATGACGAAATCCGGCCATTTGTGACAACATGGATGGACCTTGAGGGTATTATGCTGAGTGAAATAAGTCAGAGGGAGAAAGTCAAATACCACATGATCTCACTCATAAGTAGAAGACAAAAACGACAAAAAAAAAAAAAAACCACACACACAGCATTGGAGATTGGACTGGTGGTTACCACTGGGGAAGGGGGTAGGGGAGAGGGCAAAAGGGGTGATTTGGGTCACATGTGAGGGGATGCACTATAATTAGTGTTTGGTTGGTGAACATGATGTAATGTACACAGAATTTGAAATATGATGTACACCCGAAAAAAATAAAAATTAAAAAAAAAAGTGGCAAGAGTAGACATCCTTCTTTTATTAGTTATATTAGGGGGAAATTATCCAGTCTGTCACCATTAAGTATAACATTAGCTGTGGGTGTTTCATAGGTGTCCTTTGCCCAACTGATGAAATTCTCTTCTATTCCCAGTTTACTGAGGGTTTCTATCATGAAAAAATATTGGATTTTGTCACATGCATTTTGTGCATCTACTGAGATGATCATGTGATTTTTGTTTTTCATCCTATTGGTAGGATGTGTTATATTAATTGGTTTTTGGATTTTTTAAAAAAACTTTTACCCCTTGGGTAAATCCCACCTAGTCATGATGTACAATTCTTTTTTTATATATTGCTAGATTTGGTTTTCTAGTATTTTGTTGAAGATTTTTGCACCCATCTTCATAAGAAATATTGGTCCATAATTTTCTTTCTTGTGATGTCTTAGTCTGGTTTCAGTATCAAGATCTTACTGGCCTTATAAAATAAAATGAGAAATGTTCCCTCTTCTACTTTTGGAAGAGTCTGTGAAGAATTGATATTAATTCTTTAAATGTTTGGTAGAACTTAGTGGTGAAGTTGTCCGAGCCTGGGCTTTTCTTGGGTAGTTTTGTGATTACTAATTCAATCTCTTTACTTGTTATCGGTCTACTCAGATTGTTTCTTCTTGACTCAGTTTTGGTTGTTGTTTGTGTCTTTCTAGCAGGACCTGCACTCTTAACCACCACAAACCAGCTCCTCTGATAGCATTTGGAACAATTTTTCACATTTATACAGGGAGAGCTGAGATTTACATGTACAAGAGGTATAGCTGAGTGACTGTTTCTGTATCCACTTTAACTGGTCGTAATACATACGTATGTATATATACAACATATATTTATATATGTATATATATATGGGTGTTAAATATTTTGAGCATTACCCCCATAAATTATAGTTATACATCAGATAAACACAAACACACACACACACACACACATCATTCTCTTTCTTTGTCATGTTTCTTTTTATCCTCTTGCAACAGTTTGGAGAATGAGAGTAAAGACTCCTTAGAAGTCATGATACACCAAAGTGGTGGGATGCATTAGCTGGGAGAAGGTGAATAATGATCATTCAGAGTACAATAGATTTGGAAGGCCCTGACCACCTGGAAGATATAATACCCTGATTAAAATTTTTTCTCCTGGACTTCATTTTCTATTACTAACTACTCTTGATAAAAAAGATAAACCCACTCCTTAGTAAATATGATGCTATCTCAGTCTGAGGTACTAGTTAAAGGAGATGCTGAAATCTCCTCTTATGTAATGATTAATGAATCTAATATATTGCTAATTCGCAGACCATTCCCCATCCCCCACCTTCCGATTTTCTGGTCCAACTGATTAAAGCCAAATTAAAGGAGGCCATCACCAAATATAACTTTAATTCTTTATTAATTTTAATCATAAGCAAGCTTTCTTTTGAAACCATAATGCATTATGAATGTGTTCACAGAGAGGGGATAATATGGTAGTGATGACATTTCTTGGACCCTTTTTTTTATTATGGTTTGGCATCAACTTGTTCAAACAAAAAAGAGCGGAGACTGATTAAATATCAGGGTTGGACTATAATGAAAGAAAAGTCCATAGCAAATATGTAGTGATTGTTTTAAATCAAAAGTATGGGAGAGTGGTTTTCGGGTGATAGCTCAGCAGTTACACCCTTAATCCCGACTGAGGCTGCCATGTGGTTTTTCATTTGGCTTACAAAATGGAGCTGGATTTCAACAAGTCCCTGCTGGCTGGCCCATGAGCCAAGCACCACATGCCTCCTTCTTTGGCATCTGACAATACTCTTATTAATATTACAAACTGAGAGAAAGAAGCCACTGATGGTAACCTCTGTTTTGGAAAATTGGGTTAACTCGTTAAGGCTTCTTTAAGAAAAGTGGGCAGTTTAAAATGAAATGAAAAAATTTTTCTCTGAATATTAAGAAGTGCCAGGACTTCAATTCATAGCATTAACAAGGTCAAGGGCAAAGTGTTTTATTTTGGAGGTTTCCACTTTCAGTTCACCTATTACAGCAAGTCAGAAACCTTGAATATCATCTCCTTATGCCTAGACACAACTGGCATGCATTTTCATTTGACTTTGTGCTTTGAACCCAGGCTGGTCTACCTCACACTGCCTGGCAGGTGTGCAATGAAAGGTAAAAACCAGGTAAATGCACCTATTGTGGTCAACGTCCAGGACTTTTTCTTCAGCTTTGTCTTGCTTTTTACCTTTCACTTGTACCCCTCTGTATCTCTAGTCCTTCCTTATTTCCTGACCTATATGTTTGAGGCAGCTTAGGCAAAAAGCTTATGGCAAAACCACTCAAAATATTAGAGGAACCTGCATAACTAAATATTATCTCTGAAAATCTGGCTGAAAAAGTTGACTGAATAACCTCCACCAAAATGTGAGCACTACTGATTGGAAACCCCTATGATCATTGAGTTTGTGATAAACTTGGGGAAGAAGAATGGAAAAGAGTATGTATTTTGTTTCTTCTATATTCCTGGAATTATTCTATATCCCCTACAATCATTCTCTTACCCAGATGTTGAGATTGTCCTTTATAGTTTCTAATCAGGTCACAAAAGTGGAAAGACCTCTGCACCAAGAATCAAGTTTCAAGATCTATCTTTACTTCTTGCAGTGTCTTTTTGTCAAGCTATTTTGCCTTTCTTAGCTTCTGTTTTCCCAATTTAAAAAGGAGTAATGATATAATACTCTCCAAGATCCTCCAGTTTCAGAAACTTTTAGTTTCTTTAATTGTATAAGCCTCTAATAAGGTATGTTTCTTAGTGATTTTATAGAACCGGTTTTCAAATGTTTCATTAATATGGACTCCCTTGAGAATCTGACAAAAGTGACTGCAGTAGACATCCTTTGATTGCCTGCCCATTGTCCTTGCCTTTGAGAATCTTCTCTTTAATTTCATATGGTGCTAGCGGGATAGAAGGAAGCATATGGCTCAACCTAGGCTGAACAGAACATTACATTCTCCTGAAACCAGTAATTGGTTCAACGGGTGGACATGGATCACAGGCAGACCAATCATAGCCTTTCCAAATAATTTTACGAATTGCACATAGAGAATTGTCCCTTCATCCTCGTATAGGCTATGGTCCCAGTGCTGCTTCGATCTTCCCAATGTGTGGAGAAGACTGAAGAAATGACTCTAGCAAGAAACAATGAGACAATTGCATAAAGAGATGCAAAAAGGAAATGAGGAGAGAGAGACTGTAAGTCGATGCTATTAAAACAATAAATTCAACCAGCTTCACCCCTTGACCCCCCAGTTATACAAGTCTATACATTGTCTTTATCTCTTTCCTTCTCCACTTTTTTTTTTGGAAGTTGTATACTGAAACTAGTTCGAGCTGGTTTCTCTCACTTTCTTGTGAACCCATTCTTTAGACTCATAGCTATGGACCCATTGTTCAGAAAATGAAAAATGCAAAAAGATGTTATCCATACAATATGGGGAGTACAGATCTTATCCTGAGTTTAAAAGCCTCTGTCTTAGAATGTCAAAGTAATAAAACCTTATGTTTGTGTAGTTCCTTATAAGTTACAAAGCAATTTTCTATCAAATCTTATTCATATCTTATGAGAACACTGAAAGTTTTGTATTATTATTCCCATTTTGCAGATAAAGGAATGGTAGCTCAGAAATATTGAATCTTTCCCAAAGTTACATTACTAGGAAACAGTGACAAAGCCAAGTTCAGGATGCCCCTTTTTAGTTTTGCTTTTTATTTGTTTAAAAAATTTATTGAAGTATAGTTGACATACAATATTATGTTAGTTTCAAACGTACAACATAAGGATTTGACATACATTACAAAATGATCACCATGATAAGTCTGGCAACCATCTGTCACTATATAAAGTTATTACAATATTATTGACTATATTCCCTATGCTGTATATTACATCCCCATGACTTATTTACTCTATAACTGGAAGTTTGTGCCTATCAGTCCTCTTCATCTATTTCATCCAACTCCCCACCCCTCTCCCCTCTGGCAGCCATCAGCTGGTTTCCTATATCATGAGACTGTTTCTATTTTGTTTTGTTTCTTTGTTTGTTTTGCTTATTAGACTCCACATATAAGTGAAATCATATACTATTTGTCTTTCTCTGTCTGACATATTTCAGTTAGCATAATATCCTCTAGATCCCCCTATGTTGTCACAAATGGCAAGATTTCATTCTTTTGCATGACTGAATAATATTTCATTGTATATGTATACCACATCTTGTTCATCTATTCCTCTATTGATGGAACACTTAGGTTGCTTCCATGTCTCAGCTATTGTAAATAATGCTGCAATGAACATAGGGGTGCTCATATGCTTAAAAAAGTATATGCAGGGGACTGGCCCCATGACTGAGTGGTTAAGTTCACACACTCCACTTCAGTGGCCCAGGGTTTTGCTTGTTCAGATCCTGGGTGTGGACATGGCACTGCTCATCAAGCCATGCTGAGGTGGCATCCCACACAGCACAACCAGAAGGACCTACAACTAGAATATACAACTATGCAATGGGAGGACTTCAGGGAGAAGAAGAAAAAAGAAAAAAAAAACTGATACAGCCATTGAGCATAGAAATCTAATAGTCATCAGAAAAAAAAATATGTATATATATATATATATATATATATATATCTGCTAGTGGACTGGAAGAATTAACATTGTTAAAATGCCCATACTACCCAAAGAAATCTACAGATTCAATTCAATCTCCATCAAAATACCAATGGCATTTTTCACAGAACTAGGACATATAATCTTAAAATTTGTATGGAATCACAAAAGACACCAAATATCCAAAGCAATCTTGAGAAAGGAGGACAAAGATGGAAGTAACATGCTCCCTGATTTCAAACTGTATGACAAAACTATAGTAATCCAAACAATATGGTACCAGCACGAAAAGACACGTAGATCAATGGAACAGAATAGAAAGCCCAGAAATAAACCCATACTTATATGGTCAATTAATCTATGACAAAGAAGGCAAGGATATACAATGGGGAAGGCAGTTTCTTAAATAAGTGGCATTGGGAAAACTGGGCAGGTACATGCAAAAGAATGAAACTTGGTCACTTTCTTACACCATATACAAAAATAAACTCAAAACGGATTAAAGACTTAAATATAAGACCTGAAACCATAAAACTCCTAGAAGAAAACATAGGCAGTAAACTCTTTGACATCAGTCTTAGCAATATTTCTTTTTGGATCTGTCTCTTCAGGCAAGAACAAGAAAAGCAAACATAAACAAATGAGACCACATCAAACTAAAAAGATTTTGCAGTGAAGGAAACCATCAACAAAATGAAAAGGCAACCTACTGAATGGAACAAGAAATTTGAAAATGATATATCCAATGAGGAGTTAATATCCAAAATGTAAAGAACTCATACATCTCAATATCAAAAAAACAAACAATCTGGTTAAAAAACGGACAGAGGACTTGAATAGTTTGCTTTTTAGAGAGAACTTAGGAAGCACCATGGATAGGAAAATCCTCTCTCCAAATGCTTCCATTTGAAGAATAGCAGGAGTAAAATTCAAGGTTGTAATAAAAATTTACAATAGTTTCTCATAGTATCCTAGCCAACTTCCCATTTCTAATTGATTTTTCTCATGTTGCTTCTCCAGCTTGTGAGCACCGCTCCAACCAGATGTTTAAAAAACTTTCCCCTTGAAGATTTAATGACTCCAAATCGGTATTTGATTACTTGGTTCCATTGGGGTTTGTGCTTGTGCAACGGCTAACACAGAGGAGCAAAAAGAAATCTTATTGGTCATGCATTATGTATCTGCTGCCACTGGATTTGGGCCGAGACTGAGACTGTGACGTCTTCACCGGGCTTAGCATTTACTTTGAGCTGTCTGCTTTATTTGAACATACTCTCTTCAGACTGTGAGGGCTTTAACTTGTGAGTCAACCATGTACAACTACTCACACTATAAATTCCAAGAAAAGTCAAGGAGATTTAGTTTCTGGGTTTGATCTTTAAATGACCAATAGATTTTATCTTCTTGTAAAGGCAGCTAAAATCCTTCCCTCTCATTTCCCATTCACCCCATCATCCATCAGCTCTTCAAATGAGAACTGGGGCAGCCAACGTCATGATGTTAATAAATTCCTTGGTAACCTAATTAGGAGAAAAACCATTTAAACTAAGTGGGATAAGAGTGGATAGGTCTGGATCTACCGTTAATTCGCTGTGTGATCCTAGATGAGCCATTTCACTTCTCCATTCCCAGTTTCCCCAGTGATAAGATGAGATATTGGTAGCAGTGATTCAAAAGTCCCATCTTTTCTCTAAATTCTATAAAATTGAAACAACAGAGTCATTTGGGTACATATGTAGTGTACTTTACGTTCTGCAACGCAGTTTTTGGCCTTTGGTTCTTATTTATTTACTTTTAAGTAGGTTTTCTAAACAAGGCCTTAGATATAAAGAAATATTTTTCTCAAATTGGGTGAAAATGTAACAGTTTAAGGATGATTCAAATTCTGGTTTAAACTATTCGCTTTTAAACATTTGTATCAAATTATATATGAAACTATGTGTGTGAATATGTGTGCCTTTTGACTTTCTAGAGAAATCAAGAAATCTCTCTGCGTAAGATTTGGAGAAGTCATTGTAGATTTCAGTTCGTTTTATTCGAGGTCTCTGATTTTATGCCTGTGTTGGGATATTGGTGGATGGTATATTGAGGATAATTTCAGGTTTAGCTTAAAATGTTCCCACTTCTTATTCTCTAGAAACAGGTAAAATACACAGCAAATGTAACTACTATTATAAAATAAAATTGAGATAGCATAATTAATGTGGAAACCAGAAACTATATGTTTTCTTTATGTATACCTTTCTTATACTATGACCATATTTATAAAAGGCTCAGGGAATCATGCTGTAGAGCAAAACTAATTTTCACAAATAATTTGAAAAGTGTTCTTAAACATAAAAACGAACTTCAATTTGTTGAATTCTAGTCATATAACTCTGCTGTTAAAACAAAAACACCTTTGATGACTCTCTACTGTATTTTAATTAAAGTGCAAATATTTCAGCTTGACATCCAAGATCCTTTATAATTTGACCACAGACAACACTAAATGTTGTTGTATTTTATGTAAATTCTAGTAATTTCCAGGTAAATACTACTACATCATTTATTCAACATATCTTACACTTTCCCACTGATATGCCTTTTGCTCATTTTCTGTTTATCAAAAATCTACCAATTCTTAAAGTGTGAGCCAAATACTACTTCCTTCATGAATCTATCTCAAATCCTTCTAATGATAACTAATTCCTCCTTCCCTCCTTTAATTTGTTTTCTCACAATATTTTGTTGGTACTTTTTTTTGTTTGTTTGAGGAAGATTAGATCTGAGCTAACATCTGCTGCCCCGAATCTTTTTGCTGAGGAAGACTAGCCCTGAGTTAACATCTGTGCCCATCTTCCTCTACTTTATATGTGGGATGCCTGCCACAGCATGGCTTGACAAGCTATGTGTAGGTCTGCACCCGGGATTCAAACCGGCGAACCCCAGGCTATAGAAGTGGAACGTGAGAACTGAACACACCTATCCTATAGTATAGCTAACGTCAGAGGCTGATAAATAGAATTGTCATCTGCTTAAAGGAAAGCCAATATCTAAAAAATCAGAACCTATAAAACAGATGCACTAAGAAATGATTATTTTCATATCACGAAGATTCTTAGGCAGACAAGGTAATTTGCTGTGAAAATCCTTGAAATTACAAATACTTTTAATGCACTGAATATTATTTGCTTTTTCATAGTCAGACTTAACGCAACTCCATAGGGCACATACTTATTGCATAAATTGAGACAGTAAAAAATAAATGAAATTCATTTTAGTTCATAAAAGTCTAAAACTTGGAACCAAAGTGATGGTATAACAACTGGATCATTCATTTTAAATGTGTACACAGTATTGTAGACTCTGTTACTCCAGGGAGATCAGATTCTCTACATTCGAAGAAAATCTCAGGTCCTACTCACTGCTTGACTTCTTCCAGAATCTTTGAACAGGATCATACAAGACTGAAGTCATTTTGTGAAACTGCCAGCAGCTTTGCTCAGGGAATATGAACAAGAGCTATGCTGGGCAGAGGGAGCTGGCTGCTTTGTGCTGAAGGGGAATGAGGAAAGAAAGACCTTGATTTGCTGGGAGAACTTGATGGGGTACTTGGACACTGAACTGATCTTTTTTTCCCTCAGATCCATTCTTCCTCCTTTCCCTGCTCCTTTCTGAGTCTCACATAACTACAGTCGCTAGACTCTCTTGCCCTCTGGCTTCAAGGTGGGTTTGGCCAGTGGGCAGGACAAGTGGAAAATGGGAAGGGGAAACCCAGGGCATCTTATCTCCTCCCTCTTTACTTCATATAGTATCTCTGGCCATGGTTCTGTCTCCCCTATGCCTCCTCCAGAGAACTGCCTTCTCTATGATCCTAGCTCCTGTCAGGAAGGCATAGCACAGTCCCAGCTTCCTCTAGTGACCCTGGACCCGGGGCTCTGGTAACAGTCTCCTGGATATGAGCCTCTTTTCCTGGGGGTGACAGTGATTTCCTGTTTTTGCTAATCTTTCGGTTGCCGTACTCTTTTTGGCTTCTCAATTCTTTCATCACCTGGGTAACCAATTTCCTGTGTTAAATTCCTTTTGTTTGAAATATATAGAGTGGTTTCTGCTTTCATGATTGGATTGACTGAGACTGACAGAGACCCTCAGTTCTGAAACTCACCTCTATAAAAAGATGAGACAATAGTAGCTCAAAAAATGTAGTCTATTCTGCTCAAGGTACATATCCATATATTATATTATGAACCTTCCAATAACCCTTTAAGACAGGTTTCATTATTCCCATCTCGCAGATGATGAGGTTAGAAACCAAAAGGTTACATAACTTGCCTGAGGACAGAAAGCTTAACAGTGTCAGGGATAGGATTCATTGTTGGCTTTTCCATTTCCAAGCCTATTGCACAGGTGTGCATAGGACTCTTCTTTTCAGTGGGATAAGAAACTCAAAGTAGATCCATTTACTTTGGCCATTTCCAAGTGGGATTGTTTGTAACTCTGAATCAGAAGATGCGTGCACAATCTTCCTACTCTTTACCTCAGAATTAACTCTTGGGGATTTATACATTGCTAGTCACACAAAGTCTTGTTGTGAAAAATAGTTGAAGGAAACTTAGTAGAAAAAATTGTTTGACATTCAAATCAGGATCAAAGTTGTCCTTTCTCTTCCTGAAAACCCTCTGTAGTTTCACACCTAAGATGATGCAGGTCAGGGTCATACGAAGTGCCATCATTAGTGACCCTAGGCTTCAGATTCAAGTTTTCTCCTTTTGAAATGCAAGTGCACTAGGGGGATTTTCAAACCACCCAGGCTTGAAATCAGATTGTTTTCTCTGATAGGAGATATGGGGTATGTTATTTGCCCTAAGAAGTAGAATTTCATTCATGCATTCATTTAACAAGTGTTTTTTGAAGACTCCCAGATATGAGTTGTTCAGTCAGATGCTGCAAAGGTTCACTTCAAAAAGTGAACATAATAATGTCACAAAAAATGCATATATGCACAAGGCCCTTCTCCTGTTCCTAGAAATCAAAACCTATCTTTACATTGGGCAACTGGTTTCCACCTCCTCACCTCATTTTTAGAGCCAGACTGCTGAGATTATATAGCCATTCTCTTGTATTTTAGTTAACTTCCTCCTGCAGCCATTGCTTCCTTTTTGATATCACAGGCCTTCTGGCCTCGGTCTTATAGGCTCTGACTTTCTCCTTGGCAAATTCCACTTCTCCTCTAAAAGTCTCCAAGTTCTGAAGATCCCACCACCATCTTGCAACCTACAGATGTGTGTCCAATTATTTCTCACTGCCAACTCAGAAGTTGAGTGACTCCTGGGGCCGTGAAGCTTTGGGGATCTGGACAGAGGAAGAAACTGGGAAATACAAATGAGTGCGTGAAAGAAAAAGGAAATAAATTAATTTATATTTGTGGCTAGGACTGAGTGGGAAGCCTAAAGTAGCAAGAAGATCCTGGACATCTGGGAGGAGGCATGAACTGTCCAGAAGAGACTATGGATATGTTCTCTATGGCCCTAAATGGGAGTAATGGGATCCAGCTCAATTTGAGAAAAACCTTTATAAAACATATAACTTTACAAAAATAGGATGGGTTCTCTCTGGATCTAGTGTCTTTTCCATGCTGTAGGTATGTGTAGGCATAAGGGACATTCCACATGGTGAGGCTGTCGAAGAACAGATTTAAGCACTGAATGACAGTTGGACTTTATGATCTTTAAGGTCCCTTCCAACACTGAGATTCTAGTCTGAGGTCGACTATGTGCCTATATATCAAATAAGAGTTACACATTCCTCACCAACTCCTCGTCCTCCACACATACATTTTGTCTTTGGAATTCTAGACTATATTTCTATTCTCAAAAGCTGCCTTTTTGATGTGTCTTAAGTATACACATGGGGCCAAGCATATGATAGGCTGGAGAAAAATAAAAAACAAAAGATAAGTTCTGTTAAGCTTAGCTTCATCTTTTTTCACAACCCAGCATGGAATCCTCAAAGCAAAATGCCTACATCGCTCAAGTACGTTTGTGCCAAGAGTCTTCGTGAAAATCTTTTGCGACAGAAACAAAAAGGCCTGGCTCCTGGAGTGAATTATCAGAGCCTTGCCTGAGTTGCTGCTGGTGGAGCCTCCTCCACCCAGGGCCAGCAGATAATATGGTTACCTGCTGGAGTGGAACCAGCTCATTTGCATGTCACAAAGCTGGCAGCTCTGAGTACCCAAGGCACATTAAACTTTTACCTTACACATGTCAGGAGCGCTTGGGCCACTGCCACCTTCTCCTTCCCTGCTCTCCAGCTTCCATTTTCTTGCTCTGGTTTTCACATCATATCTACCACAGGCAGTGAAGAATGGGTTTTGTCCTTTGCCCTTTGTAGAGCCCTTTGGCTTTCTCTTTTTTTGCTACTATCAACAGAGCAAGTGCTTCCTCATAAGCCTAACTTAGAGGTCTAACATTTCGCAAAATAAACCATGGCCTCACCACTCTCCTTCATGTATACTGTACTCCACCGGGACCTATGAAGGCCCTCAGTTCTTCTGTCTTTATTTTTGTTTCTCTCCACTGTGTCTAGGATGTGCTGCACCCAACAATCTTTGTGTCCCATTTCTACCTATTCTTCAAAACTCAGCTCATTCACAGCTTGGAGAACTCACTGTTTATCAAAGCAATAAGGAATGTTCTGGTGAGAGAAACACCAGCATCTTGGAGAAGATATCCTCTGCAGGCCAAGGCTGATGGAGGGAGATGTCACTTCAGATTAGGACCCGATAGAAAAGGAATGGCAAAATTTCAAACTAATAGAGGACATGAGGTGATTCTCAACCAACAAAAGCAACGTGGGTGAAATTATCATAAGGATTGGCAAGACTGGAATTATAGTTGGAGGGCAATAAGAGTATTGTTAAATCTATAAAAAGAAATGATATAAAACATGGATAATCAGGAGTTTGAGGTCAGTTGTTCCAATAAAATCTCATAATGCCTTGCCTAAATCCAGATCTGAGACATTATTCAAATTGAGAATCCACTGACTGGAGGATAGTTAAGGTCCCCAGAAAGAAGGACCATGACACATCACTGCAAATGTATAAGGTAATGATTCCCTCAGTGCTTCCTATGGTACTACCAACCGAACAAGGGTCCCATGGCGATTTACTTAGGACATTACACACTGGGGAATATTCAAACATTTTGAGGACTATTGGCCATAGGAGCCAGGATCATGTTGATACCTAGGAACCTGAGGCATGAGTATGCCCCCTTCCTTTAGACTAGGGCATATGGATGTCAGGTAGCAAATATAGTCCTGGCCCAAGTCTGAATTACAGTGGATCCACAGACCCATCATTAGTCATCCCTCCCCTTTTTTGACTATATAAATACTTGGTTTTTGCCAGAACTTCCACATTGGTTCTTTTGCTATAGGACTTGAACTACTATTGTGGAGAAGACCAATTGAAAGCCTCTGAAACTGCCTCCATCTCAGACCAAGAGAATAAGTAAAAAGAAATCTTAAGAAAGGATTTGCAGCAGGTCCAGACTCTGATGCAAGCAGTCCTGCTGCTTGGGCTGTAAGACCTGCAGAGCCTATGATGTTAGAGGAAATTATAGTGAGAAAAGATGCCATGTGGGATTTATGGTAAGCCTATAGGAGAGCACAAGAAGTGTGAATATCTTTGAATTGTATATGAATACCGACTAGAGAGTGCTTCTGTGACTAGGGTCACAGAAGAAACACTAAATAAAAAGCAGACAGAATGACTCAGTTGACCTCAGCCAACCTCTATTATTGGTCATCCCAGTGGTAGCACAATAGGTGTGTGAATAGAGTAGCCATGGTGGCAGGGATGGAGGTGATGCATGGTCATGGGCTCCCACTTCCCAAGGCTGCTCTAGACACTGTGACTGGTGATTGTTCAAGTTAACAGCAACAGAAATCAGGCTTAGCCCTTCATACCACATCATCTCTCAAGGGGACAAGTAGCCACTTGGCAGCAAGTTAACTATATTTTGCTCCTTTCACTGGAGAAGTGATTAGTGTGATTTATCTTGAATGGAATCCGCACATATTCTGGGTACGGGTTTGCCCACCCTACCTGCAGGGTCCAAGCCAGCAACACTATGAGAGGACTTCTAGACTATCTAATCCACCTTCATGGAATCCTGAATCACACCACATTGAACCTAGGAGACTACCTTAAAGCAAAGGGGATGTGTCAGTGGGCACCTGACATGAGTGCCACTGCTCCTATAACATAGCTATAGCTGACCCAGCAGCTGCCCTTTTGTTAGAATGAAAACATCTTTCATTCATACTTACCTCTAGAGTTTTGTAGAGAGAAAGCTCAGACCTAAAACCCTAATCTTTCTGTTTACTTTTGATAAATATTGAAAGAAAGGGGTGCTATACAATGAGCTTTTACTTAGTATGAAGAAGAGACTGGACTCGAGTTACATGTGATTCCTTGAAGCTACTGTGGATACCATGCAGAATCTTCCTCCTTCAAGACATGCCCCTCTTTCGATTCTCTTTGCATCAATCAGCATCTCTTGGGAACTGTGTCTGTGTTATTTTTCATAGGTTGTCTATGTCTGCCTCTTGCATGCTAGCTTTCTCAATGGAATATTTCTGCACAATTACTTGGGAAGCTATGCATTGAAGTTGATTCTTTAAGCATACTATGACCTGTAGGCCACATCTGGTCCACCATCTATTTTGTAAATAAAGTTTTCCTGGAACATAGTATGCTCGTGCATTTACTTATTGTCCATGGCTGCTTTCACACTACTGTGGCTAAGTTGAGTAGTTGTGACAGGGGACATACGGCCCTGCAAATTCTAAAATATTTATTATCAGGCCCTTAACAGAAAAAGTTTGTCAATCCCTGCTTTAATCCAATAGCTGGAGATTCTATGTTTTTGGAGTCAGTGTTTTTTCACCACTGTTTCCAGAAATAGATTTTTGTTTTAGGTGAAAGATACAGATCACTTTGACCACACTGCACAAACCTAACTCCAATGACATTCTCATATCTCTCTCCTTCAAAAGTGAGTATTTTATTCAGAAGGAATGTGATCTGGAAACCTGGTTCTTTACTATTTCAAGACACTGCTCTATCACAGACAATGGAGCGGAGAGGGCCAGACAGCAGGCTGCCATCACTATATGAAGGGGCTTCTTATTTAGAGCAGTGGTTTTCTCGAGGATCCCTGTGTCTTGATCACTGAGTCAACTTATGACTCTTTTTCCATCTTCCTATGACTTTTTCCCCCAGTATTGTTGAGATATAATTGACATATAACATTATATTTGTTTCAGGTGTTCAACATAATGTTTGATATAGGTACATGTTATGAAATGGTTACCACAATAAATTTAGTTAACATTCATCACCTCCCATAGTCACAATTCTTTTGACTTTAGATGAGAACTCCTAAGATCTACTCTCTTGGCAACTTTCAAATATCCACTACAGTATTGTTAACTATAGTCACTATGCTGTAAATTATATCTCCAAAACTTTGTCTTACAACTGGAAGTTGGTACGTTTTGACCAACTTCATTCATTTCTACCTTCATCTCGCTCCCCAACCACGCCTCTGGCCACCACCAATTTGTTCTCTGTTTCTATGAGTTCAGTTTCTTTTAGCTTCTGCGTATACTTGCCTATTACTTTTCTTTCAATGAGTTTATACTTTAAAGTCACGGCCAGCCACACCCCTCTTTGGGTTCCTTGGAGCGATTCATTGGCAAATGTTTGTCAATGTGCCCTGAAGATGGAAGCTCATTATGTCTGTGTTAAGTATTATTGATTAAGCAGGACTTCTGCTCTCTCTTCACAGTCTTCCTACTAATTATGTCCATGTTTCATTTTTCTAAGTGAACATCAATGTCACAGAGAAGATTTCCCATAGAAGAGCAGAGAGCCCAGTGCTATCTCCCTTAAAACAAATAGATTTTTCATTGAAATCAACATATCTTTCTGAATCGAATAGGTTTTCATGGGGCCAATAAATTTCTTCAAAACAATGCATTTTTATTACAACATATTTTTGTTCAAACCAATACTTTTTGACAACCAGATATTAATGACCTGGCCAGAACTATAAATTTACCCCAAACTATGTGTTTTCTCAGCAGAAAATAATTTTTCTTATACAAACACATTTTTATTTGAATCAATCCTTTTCTGAAATCAGATATATTTCTGCAGGGGACACTGGGAACCTCTTTACTAAGAAATGTCATTTTGTTTAAAGGAACATGGCCTGGATTTCAAGCTTCCCTAGTGACTTACCTTAAATATCTTTATTCAAAAATGAGTGAAGTAAAGGATATTAAAGAAAATAGACTTTTCTTTTGGTCAACTAGAAATGCAGAAAGGTAGCAATAGACACTTCTTATAGGGCCTCAAAGAAATAGATCTCCATCTTATCTACCATCAGGACATAGACCAGCCGGCAGTACTCTGCTTCCTTGAATGTAGCAGAGATGAAAATCGTGTCCCTTCTTAGAAATGCTCTCTAAAAATATACTCACAGAAGTACACCAGAGCTACATTATTAAGACTCTCTCTTTGGCATCAGACAGCAATGTCTGTATTGCTTTTTTAGGAAAGTTATCTTGCTGTTTCGGATTTTCTCTGTGTTTAACTGAAGCCCAGGACAGCCCTACTCTAAGGGGAGAATATTATTACTACTACTTGTTTTTCCACGTCTGCCTTCTCTGGAAGCAAGTCTTCATCTTCTTAGATACTGAGTTTCTAACCCTTCTTACATGGAAATCAGCTATGAGAAATTCACACAATTGGCTTAAAGGTTATAAGGTGTTTCTGGTTCCTGAAAGGTAAAAAGCATGAAAACAATCCCTACATAAACTTTGCCAGGTAGATATAACTATAAGAGATGTATTTCAAGGGTTTCCTGTTGGTTCTTTTATTCTTTTCCTTTGCAAGTATACGCCCAGTTGATCAGCTTAAGGCCTCAACAAAGATTCATCAATTCTAGAATGTCTAGGGACTGCCATCTTTGTCTCAACTACAGTAAATTTATGGGACCTGTGTTTCTTGCTACCAGTATGAGCACATTCATTTTTCTGTTTCCCACTCATTTTCATAAAATAATAAAGGAAAAGCACAAAGAGAATGTTCAAATAATTACACAATGCTTTTTGAGACAAGGGTAGCTATGCATCTAAAGCTGTACTTTAGCTGGCGGATGGTATGGTCATTCAAAATAGTCAAGTCTCACCTAACATAAAGAAGTCCAGTTTCAATGTACATGAGACAATTTAAAGCTCACAATATATGAAGCAAAAATGCCTGTGTTGTAAAAAAAGTAAGGACCTAATTGAATGGAAAAAAACATTGAAAATGGAATATTCAGGTTCTTATTAATAAAAGTAATCACTATTGTTACATATTTACTACATGCAAAAGACATTGTGATAGCCATTTCACATCCATTTTCTTGTTTCCAGCTTAGGACAAATCTATGAGATACGTATCCTTATTACTGTGTTTAGAAACAGAAAGAAAACCAAAAAACCCAGAGAAGCTGCTTACCCAGGATTGCGTAGTGATTGAGTAAACAGGAAGGACTTTGAACACAAATCTGCTTGACTTCAGAGTCAGTACTGATCGCACCAGGCTATCCTGCCTTCTCATGATTGCCATTTACCAGCTACGCGACCTGGAGCAGTCTCTCCCATAAGCTTTGTTTTTCTCGTTTGCACATATGTTTGCAGATGCACTTCCTACCTCCCTGGTTTTTAGTGAGACTCAGATGAAGATATGAATGGGAAAATATTCTAAAACAAGAGATTGTGATAGAAATATAGAAAGTAACGCTCGGCAAATGCAAGTTCATTTCTCAAATGTGGATTGTGTGAATATGTTTTGGAGACATTGATGGATTTTTTTTCACACTTTTTAATTGATTACTTCACTTCTCTGTGAAAATGTTTATATGAGACAGCAAGTTCCTTCTTGGTAGTAGAAGACTCTTGTGCATCACTGACGGAATCTAGGTAAGATGCAGAAAATGGAGCTGAGACAAAGAGATGTAGGTCATCAGGTAAATAATGAGGTTATAATGAGGTCATCAAGTAAATAAAAAAGCAATAATAGTAACCATATCATACATTTATGGAACTTTCTCCTTTTAACTTACAAATCATTTTTACTTAAAATATCTCCTTTGATCTTCACAGCAACTCTGAAGTAGACAGAGCAAGAGGGTAAAATCTCACTTAAAAATGAAGAGATCAATGTTCAGAAAGATCAGGTACTTGCCCAAGGACGTGTAGCTTAAATAATTGGCAAGGCCAGGGCCATTTCCACTTCACCATATAAAGAAATATTTAGTTGTCAAATAAAAAGGAACAGAACAGAATATCGCAAGGACAAAGATAAAAGGCAAATACATGTAACATTCCTTATCTTTTCTCTCATTTTTTTCCTTTGAATCACCCTGAGTCTTAGTCACTTGGCCAAAGCTACCCAGATTATTGCTGGCTGAACCAAGGTTGACATTTCTGTTTTCTGATTTCAAGTTCAGTGCTTTTTACAGGAACCTATTATGTGGATGTGGAGCCTGATGTAAGAGGGCAGAGAGTGGGATATGGGGAAATACAGTAGGGTACCTGTAGGTTTCTTGAATGTGTGGGCCATACCAAGGCAAGTTGAGGAGATAATGGCTCCGATGATGCCCCCAGCAACTGGGTGTCTCTAGGAAGACTGGGGAGCTGGGAAACTGCAGCAGAAGCGGCTGCAGGCATCACAAGCCACACTTGGCTGAGTCAAAAAGCAGACTCTCAATCAGATGCTGCCATATGGGCAAGGCCCAGGGACTGGCCAACTGAATATATGAAGAAAAAATCCAGGAGGTGGGGGAACCAAAAATATCAGCTGATTCCAAATAAACATCTAATCCTCATGAAATAAAGCCCATCTTTTGCAAGTTCAATTTAATTTAAGAAGTATCATTATACGTATGTATAGCACCTATGTTATGCTAAGTGTTATGGGAACCAAAAATGATACGTGACTCAACTTCTCTGAACCTCAGTTTTCTCATCTGTAAAGTAAGTGCATTGAAGTAGATCATTTCGGAGGTACTGTGAGTCTTTCACGCTGTGACATAGTCACTGCCTGATATTATTTACAATCTGGTAGTCACAGAGATAGAATGTTAGCAGTGGACAGGCGCTTAGCACTCACCTGGTTCAAACATGAGGAATAGAGGAGCTGATTCGGGCTGTGACTAGAGCCTGGGTCTTCTGAAGCCGAGTTCTGGGTTCTCTGTACCACAGCTTCCACTAAATACATTACATGAAGAATCCCTATGTTGAAAGAGACCTTACTGGCCATCGAGCCCATCTGTTTATCCAATGCTTAAACCTGTTCTGGGACAGCCTCACCAAGTGGACAACTCACACAGGCTGACATATACCTCCAGCACAGAAAACTCACTCAATCCAGAAAGAAGCCATTCTATTTTTGTAAGGCTACAAATTTTAGTTTTGTCCTTAAATTCAGCTTCTACCTACTGCCCACCATTTGGATTCATAGAGAACATATTCATGGCCTCTTTTAGATACCTGACTCATGTTTTCCTGACTCATTCATAATTCTTGGCACTGGTCTACACAGCAGCTTGTTCCAGATGGTTTCTGGGATTAACAAGGAGTCACAGTTTGGAGAAAGCTATGATATCCTTCCTAAGAAACACTTCATTTTGTGCCAACTAAGAAAAGGATATGAACTTCACATGGGGCAGAAGATGGCAGCAAGGGTAGCTCAGGACGCTTTCTCAACTACAGGGCCAGTTTTCATCCTGCACATCCCTCCTCTCTTTTTCTTGGGGACACAACCACCCTTTCTAGTACCCTGACTCCTACAAAACTAATATAATTGCATGAGATTTTTGTAAGGTCAGGAAAAGAGACAGACATTCCTTGAACAGAATAATGCACCCCATTTTTACCATAGAAGGTCTTGTTTATATCAGTGCTGCCTCCTCAGAAGTCTGCTCTCGGAAGGGGCGCTTCCTTTCATCCCTCTCCCACCCCACACCCTGCACAGGATCTGAGGCCCTTCACTTCCTGCCAGCACCATTAAGGGAAAACCTAAGCCAAAGGCTAAGAGGAGGAAAAAGCAGACTTCGAGGGGGTAAGTGTGAAGGAAGCAGAGGAGTTTAAAAAAAAAAAACAAAACGGAAAAAGAAAACAAGGAGTACTTTGAAGGAAAAAAGAGAAAAGTAGGAGGCTGGTGAGGGGGGACTCTCCAATTCACGTCTCAGGTAGAGTGAATGTGGACTGAAATTCACATTTAAGGAAAAAGTAGTGGACTCTTCTGCACTATCTTCTGGACTTTGTGTGTACTTGATTGTCACAGTCAGGCATTGTGGTAGTACATCTGGGTAACACAGCAACCCTCCAAAGATCATGCTAGGATGGCAAGGAAGATGCAGGTCTTTCCATCAGTATTAAATGTAAGAGATGTAGTACCTGTGATATATTAAGATCAGATCACTGTTCATTAATTCATTCCTTTAAATAATAAATTTCAACATTTACATTCAAGGAACTTTATAGGAAGTGTGTTTTATCCTTCTACTGACAGCTTATAAGCTATTTGGGAAAATGAGACATTAAAGTGAAGCATAAATTAAGAAATTTCACAGAAGGATTTAACCTTAAGTATTAAATGAGTGGTATAAACAATAATTGACACGATTTCATGGGAAGAGTATACTTTGGAGAGATTAGGGAAGGCAATGTTGATGAGGTGAGTGTTCAGTTGGCTGTAATGAATGGGTTGGAATTGGGTGAAGAAGTGAGAAGAGAATCTCAGACATGGGAAACACGTCAAAAGTACAGAGGGAGAGTGAGCGTATTATAACTGAGTAGTGAATAACGCAGTTTAACTGAAGCCAACTGCTTTAAAAAATAATTAGTAAAAGAATAACCTGGAAATGTAGGTTATGGAGGATATGAATATCAGGCGAAGAAAAAAAGTTTTGATCAAGAAAGAGGCATGATGGAAATGTTTTAGAAAGAACATGAAATGGGAATGGATAGCAGTGGCAGGGGAGGGGGGAGAAAGGGTGGGTAGCGCTTAGAAGGGAGATCCCCATTAGCAGGATTTTGTAATAATCCAGGTGAGAGGATTAGGATAGTGGATTGGGAAAATATAAAAGAATTGTTTGTGAGTGCATTGTGAAGAGGAAACTAGTGAGATTTGGTGACTGATTTGGTATAAAGCAAGAAGCGACTCAAAGATGACTCAGAGACTGTGAATTTATGAATTTTACCATTAACAGAAGATTTTGAAGACAAAATATAAAAGGATCTGCTGCTGTATGACAGAAGGAATGAGTGATTAGAGAAGAAGACGGCTGCATTGAATGTAGAACTGATTTGTGGAATGATCTCCACGCTATTTAACCTGAGAGTCGAAGACCTCCAATTTCTGACCCTGCCTTATTGCCTTATTGTCCTAGTTCAGGGGGGGTGAGGGTGGGGTAAAAATCTTTACTCTAGCTTATACCTCAATCAACTAAATTAGAATCTCAGGGGGTGGGATCCAAGTAATTGTTTTTAAGCTCCTCCGACAATTCCATTATGTAACCAAGGTGGGGACCACTGCCTTTCAGGTATTTGCCGCATTCTATTTTCAGTATTTCTTCCTCAGAGATCCATCTTTAAATGTGCAAGAGGCATTGTGATAAACTTTGCCTCATCTCAGTGCCCAGCACTACCAACCACATGAGCACCCGAACCACCAATGTGGACACATCCTTGGCTCCTTTCTCTCTCTCAAACCTGCATCGAGTTACCAAGTCTTGTAACTCTACTTCTTAAACAGCTCTGGGATTTGACCACTTTTCTCCTTCCCCATTAACACTTCCCAGCCCAGGTCATTATTTCTTGCGAGAGCCTCCTAATTTCTGCAGCCTTATGGCTCTTCAATCCCGTATCAGAACTGTAGATGGAAAACTTCTTGTAAAATCAAATCTGGTCCTATCAATTCCCTGTTTAAACTTCAGTGGTTCCTTAAAGTCATTAGGATAGGGTGTAAAGTTCTTAATATGATTTGAAACTTATTCTACGATTCATCTCTTGATTACGTGTCCAGTTTTACACCTTGCTATTCCCTCCTCACACTCTGTGATCTGGCCATGCTGGTTGCTCTCCCACTCTTCTGGATAGTTGTTCATAGTGATCCCTCTGCCTGTAACTCCTTCCTCTCCCTTTCCATCCTCCTCCCCTCATTTACTCCTGCTCTTCCTCTTTATCACCTTTCTGCACTTTTCAGCTTAGATGATAGACACTTCCATGTGAAAACCTTCAACGTTCCTCCTCTGTACCTTGCCCTTATTGTAATCCATTTATTACACTATTTCTGACCCTCACTAATCTGTTAGTTTTGTAAATGCAAGGATTGTGTCAATTCTGTTCAACATTTTATCACCAGCAAAATGCCTGGAACATAGTAAATGTTCAATAAATAATTTTGGAGTCACTATGAAGTGAATCTCGTATTATTACAGGACAAATAATTTGGAGGCAGACACAGTGACTGATACATATTTGTTCCCATGTAGTGAACACTGAGGAAAGACATAGTGGCATAGAATGTTTTTTCATTCTTCATTCTGACGTCCACACAGAAAACCAGTGGAAAAGCAGAATGTTATAGTTTTAATCAGTCCTGCCTAAAAGCAGAAATATAGGGCAGTTAGTCAAAATTAATCTAGATGTACAAATATGAACTTATCATCCCTTCTTGTAATATAATAGACAAAGGAATAAAGCTCATAAAAAGTTTTGGTGAGACACTGATCATGAGAACTTCACTGGGATGAATCAAATGCCAAAATTGAATGTTTACATCTATTACACTTTACTAATCCCACACATTTACTGAGCCCCATTTTTGCCATTCTAAATGTCCCCTGAATTTAGATGTCCATATAAGAGTCACTGCATTTTTTTATAAGAGAAGATTGAGATGAAATTCTGCTGCTTCTCTGTTTTGTGATTAAACTCCTTCAGGAATATGGGAGGGAGATTAAAATGATTTGGATTTCTTACCTTTCAGTTTCTAGCTCCTTTTGCACCCAGAAGAAGATGCTTGACAATCAGGGCCAATCGACCATACACCATCAGGACTGAACATGTTGTCTTTATTCATTCTTCCATGTGAAGACATTTTAGGCATGTAGCCACGCCCTCTGAGACATAAGAGTGAATTAAAAGTGGATTTAGAGAGCACCCAGCGATGATAAACTGCAGTTCTGAAAGGAATAAATTCACCACCCAGACTCCCTTAAGGCTGCTGAGGGAGGGACTGAGCAAAGGAGCAAATTTCACCTTAGACTGGCAAACAAACGTACAACAAGCATGGCATCTTCTTATGCTTGCTATTCTACAAATAATCCATTAGAGCAAGAACAAAGATCTTGCTTATATATCTTAGATTCTAATGTTGAACAAAAGTTCAGAATTAGAATCACACCACAAAGAGAATTCTGTGGGAATTTAACTCTACCCCACTGAATGACAAGCATTGTTAGAAGAATGGGTGGAAGGGACAGTAAGGGTCATTTAATTTCAGGGGTATCTGATACTCCAATTTTCTCTGCAACACCTGGGCCACAGGGCTGTCTAGCATGTGCTCTCTGTTGATAGGAAAGTCCTTGACAACCAAGACTAGGAAAGCTTATTGAGACTGATGGTCAAGGGCCTGCTTTCCTCCTGATCAGCTGAGTTGGCAGCTCTGTGTCAGCAACACTTCCACTGCTTCTTTGCAGGACTCAAACACCATAAACAAATAAGAAATGCCACTCGGAGATCCATATCCTATCCAGCCCAGAATCCTCTCTGACTGTGGAACCAAAAGACCTCTAGTGGGAAAACATTGTAATTGTCTTTCATGGTATTCCCACAGGGGCTGAAGAATTACAAAGAAGCATCATGCATTTCCCTATTCTGGACCTCTCACTAGCACATTTCATGTTTCCCCTTTTCTCAATTAAACTCACATTTCTTGAATTCCAGCTTTGGACTAGGATTATGCTAAGTGCTTTCTCCTCTTGCGACATTTATTGAGATTCTGCAGAGGAGTACTTGTCCCATTTAGCCACTTCATACTTCATGGAGTGGCCCGTCTTGTAGCCCTTCATTTTGGGGAAAGAACAACATTAAAATTAAGAGTATAAGCTCCTCTCCCCAGTAGGTGGAGTATAATCCATCACTACTTATTGGTTGATTGTGGATTTATTGCTAGTTTTTATCTTTGTTTTTCACTTTTTCTTTTTTTGATCCAGTAGCTCTCAACATTTTCTACTGCATTATTCCAACAAGATAGGACCCCCAAATCTTGGGTCTTTTGCAGAAGGAGATACATGTTTTAACTTTATAACTGATCTGAATTTTACATTCTATGTCATTAAATATGTATTTGTTTTAATAAAACATATTTTGTATGATTATTAACTAAAGTCAATGTTTATTTGCGACTTCACATTTCTCCTGGCAGATAAAGAGGGACCCTAAGGTTGACAAATATCTTCCATATCAAGAAGAAAAGGGGGGCTGGCCCCATGGCTGAATAGTTAAGTTCATGTGCTCCGCGTCAGTGGCCCAGGGTTTTACTGGTTCGGATCCTGGGCATGGAGCTAGCACTGCTCATCAAGCCATGCTGACGCAGCATCCCACATAGCTGAGCCAGAAGGACCCACAACTAGGATATACCACTATTTACTGGGCTGCTTTGGGGAGGAGAAGAAGAAGAAGGAGAAGAAGAAGAAGAAGAAGAAGAAGAAGAAGAAGAAGAAGAAGAAG